>NC_142928.1:43568091-43643091 GCF_046866305.1 Octopus bimaculoides
AGCGACAAATAGCGTATTTGGTGTGGAAGATTATGTATTGAAAATACGATGAATACTATCCCCAACTTTGAGTCACAGCTATCAACCTTGTTAAATAACTGGTTAATCTTCAGATGAATTAACTGAGGAAGCCTTTTTTTTTTTTTTATTCACGATTGTAGTATTTTCGACTGAAACTTGAATTTAGCAAGAAGAGAGTTACTACAAACAACCTGGCTGGTCACAACATCAACAATAACACAATCGAGGAACAGAATGCAAACAGCAGCTACATACATACACACATAAATACAAACAAAAATACCCTGTTGTTGATGCTGAAATTCCAATGAAGGAGCCTTGGATCTAGGTTAAAAACCGGTTCTTTTTCTATTGGCAAGAAATCCTGAAATAAACTGAATAATGACAAACATACATACACTTCAACAAAGCTTGAAGGCTGCAACTCAAAGTCACTATCACCCTGTTTCCTGTAAAATTATAATAAATATCTACTCTAGAAATAAGTATTGAGCAATTCTTCAGTTTAATGTCAAATTGTTTCATGAAATATCTGAGGCGATAAAGTGAAGTAGAAATTCAAACTGCTAATCCAGGAGATAATTTAGTGTAGATATAAGTAGAGTTGTCCACATCAGCAATGAAAATATATTCAAATGTATAGTATAGTAACAAAATAGAGAATAAATAACATTATAAAATGTTGTATTAGTTTAATGCTGAATAAGTGAAGTGAAGTCAAAAAATGGCTAATGATGTAGATATAGTAATGTTTGTTGACACTTTCGTGCGGCTCATGCAAAAGTGGCAATAAGCATAACTGTTTAGCATCGGAACTACTTGAATCTCTTTCAGAGAGTTTAAAGCCATCTACTTTATTTGAAAGCAAAGAGGCAGAAAGATATATTGTGAGTAAGAGAGTAAAAGGGTCAAAAACAAGAAACATTAATCCATGTGTGTTTATGAGAAGGCCATATTTTTGAGTGATGCAGAATTGAGAAGGAACAGAAAGTGATGCCCAAATGTCAAAGACCTTTGTTTATGTGCTTGTGTCATCACCTGTTGTATGTATACGAATGTGTGTTTTAGAAAGTTATGTGAGTGTATATGGCTATATGGAGACAGGTATGAGTATTAGTGCGTGTGTGTGTGTGTGTGTGTGTGTGTGTGTGTGTGTGTGTGTGTGTGTGTGTGTTTGGTATGTGTATGTACTGGTGTGAGTGTGAGCTTGTATCAATAATGGATGTGTGTGTATGTGTGTATATGCTGTGTGAGCTTGTTTCAATTATAGATTGGTGTACATGTGCGTATGTCTGAGTGTGAGTTTGTTGTGCTGTCGTGGTGCTTGTTTATTGTGTGTGTGTGTGTGTGTGTGTGTAGGGACGGTAAGAAGCTTATTTCTCAACCACATCGTTTCAGGTTCAGTCTACTGTGTGGTACCCTGAGGAAGTGTCTTCTACTATAGTCTTGGGCTGACCAAAGCCTCGTGAGTGGATTTGGTGAAATGGAAACTGGAAAAAGCATGTAGTATACTTTCTCTCTCTCTCTCTCTCTCTCTCTCTCACACACACACGCACACACACACACACACACATGCACACCATCACTCCACCATTGCTTGACATCTGGTTTGGCTTGTTTGCATGCCTGTAACTTATCGGTTTCGCAAAAGAGACTGATAGAATAAGTACCAGGCTTAAAAAGATAACCAGCAAATTAGCACAGCTAAACCCTTCAAGGCAGTGCTTCAGCATGACCACAGTCCAATGACAGAAACAAGTAAAAAATAAAAGATAAAAGATGTGTACTTGATCCTTATTCATGTAGTTATTGTGTATGTACGCTTCATGAGTATTTTTGCATGCTTGCTGCAACTGCAGACATGCATGTGTGTGTGTGTGTGTGTGTGTGTGTGAGATCATCATAATCATTTAACGTCCATTGTCCATGCTGGCATGGGTTGGATAGTTTGACCAGGGCTGGCAAGCTGGAAGGCTGCACCAGGCTCCAGTCTGATTTGTCATGGTTTCTATGGAAGGATTTGGCATGGCTTCCATGGAAGGATCCTAATCCCAACCACTTCAAGAGTGTAATGGGTGCTTTAACGCGCCATCTGCATGGGTGCCATTTGTGTGACTCTGGCATCTTCCACAACTGCAATTTTGCTTGGTTTAATGGGTCTTCTTCTCAAGCAAAACATATAAACAAGATTGAACACACATACACTAGGTGTGTGTCTTGTTAGTTCATGAGTTGGGTGTGTCTTAGGTGTAAGAGAATACTTTCTCAATGTGCCTGGTGTTAAAAACATCTGAAAGTAAGTCATAGGCAAGCAAGACAATTCACATCAGGTCCCCTTCTCAGAACAACAGACATCAACGTTTCATCATTGTTGTAACTTTTCAATACCTTGTGCCAAACAAGGCCTGCTGCAAGATCTGTTGCTGACTATGACTATATGCTCAGAGGTTTAGGAACCATCTGCTGGCATGTCCCAAGATTTCATGCTATGGCAATATTCAAATATTAATTAGAAACAGCTTGATGTATATAAACAAAATCGAACACACAAACACAAGGTGTATGTGTGTGTTGTTAGTTCATAGGTCAGCTGCGTTTTAGGCATAAGAGATTACTTTCTCAATGCACCTGGTGTTAAAAACACCTGAAAGTAAATCATAGGAAAATGAGACAACTCACATCCTCAGAGTGACAGACATTGATGTTTCATCAATTGTTTTAACACCAGGTGCACTGAGAAAGTACTCTGCTATGCCTAAAATACAAATGACCCATGAACTAACAACACACACACCTTCTGTATGTGTGCTCAATTTTGTTTATATGCCTTGAGTAAATTCTAATTCATATTTGAATATATGTATTCATATTGCAGGCATGGTGGGGGGAAATGTTAGTAGTAGTAAGCTGGCAGACTTTGGCTGATGAGAAACAGGCACTTTTGGCGCTAATTTCAAAACCCATTCCAGGTTGACAAGTATTGCTTGTGCTGACCTAGCAGAGGTAAGATGTTTTTAACGTTCACTGGAATTTTTTCCTACCATGCCTGTATTAGATTTGTGACTATTCTGCAGTACAAAAGTAGTTTTGACTTCTATTTTTAGCGATGTAGGTGCTCATGTGGTACCTTCCTGTGTAGCTTCCGCTATCTGGGTGACCAAGTTAGTAGTGGGGGTAGGTGCGCTGAAAGTGTAACTGCTAGAATAAGAATAGCCTGGGCCAAGTTTAGAGAGCTCTTACCTCTGCTGGCAACAAAGGGACTCTCACTCAGAGTAAAAGGCAGACTGTATGACGCATGTGTACGAACAGCCATGGTACATGGCAGTGAAACATGAGCTGTGACTGCTGAGGACATGCGTAAGCTCGCAAGGAATGAAGCCAGTATGCTCCGCTGGATGTGTAATGTAAATGTGCATACCCGTCAGAGTGTAAGTATCTTGAGAGAAAAGCTGAACATAAGAAGCATCAGTAGTGGTGTGCAAGAGAGACGATTGCGCTGGTTTGGACATGTGGTGAGAATGAATGAGGATAGCTGCGTGAAAAAGTGCCACTCCCTAACAGTTGAGGGAACCCGTGGAAGAGGTAGGCCCAGGAAGACCTGGGCTGAGGTGGTGAGGCAAGACCTTCGTACATTGGGCCTCACCGAGGCGATGACTACTGACCGAGACCTTTGGAAATGTGCTGTGCGTGAGAAGACCCGGCAAGCCAAGTGAGATCGTTGCCACGGCCCCTGGACTGGCTCTTGTGCGGGTGGCACATAAGATGTACCATCCTGAGCGTGACCGTTGCCAGTACCGCCTGACTGGCCTTGTAGGGTTTTCGAGCGAGATCGTTGCCAGTGACCCTGGACTGGCTCTTGTGTGGGTGGCACATAAAAGACACCATTTCGAGCGTGGCCGTTTTCGTGCGGGTGACACGTAAAAGCACCCACTACACTCTCTGAGTGGTTGGCGTTAGAAAGGGCATCCAGCTGTAGAAACTCTGCCAAGTTAGATTGGAACCTGGTGTTGCCATCCGGTTTCACCAGTCCTCAGTCAAATCGTCCAACCCATGCTAGCATGGAAAGCGGACGTTAAACGATGATGATGATGATGATATATATCTTATATTGTATGTATTTTATTAATTTGCCTGTACAGCTGATAAATTTGCCTGTCACACATGATGGTATTTCAATGATACCATCCCTTTCTTATATTCAAATATCGCCATCGGTTTAGAGAAAAATTTGTAGTTTAGAATCAGTAGTTCTTTGACTGCTATTTCTAAATTTTCAGTATGTTGGAGAAGCAACTCAATGCTAATCCGTGTATATTTATGATGATAAATAGTTTTACCGATAAAGGTTTTTTCATACTGAACTACTTGGCAAAATTGTTAATTATTAATTCTATTATTAATTGACGATTCCCTGCCCTTATTCTTGTATATGTTATATATATATATATATATATATATATATATATATATACATATACATATAAAGGTTTATTGCATATATACAGTTCCTGTTGTATGTATATAACCCCACTCCACCCCTACATTACTATAACTATATATACACTGTCAATATTCGCATATACATCAAATATACACACAAAAGACACATGTATGGGTATTATGTATATTTGGTATTTTCTAACTTGCACTATACATTAGTAAGACTACAACTCAAGAAATACACACATACATCCACTATTGACACAAGTGAACATACACATGCCAAAAACATATATACATATCAACATACATATGAAATAAGCACACATATAAACTTCTGATAGTACATACTTACTCACTTATGAAAATGCACATACACATAAATCCACACAAGCACCAACTGACATGTGCACACAATCAATTTTACCTCCCTATGTGAACTCTTTGACATTGAAAGCTAGAGTTTTCTTTTCTCATTTCTACTGCAACTCAAAAATATGGCCTTTTTGTAAATTAGGATGGATATACTTGCTTCTGCTATGTTTGCTATCTTTCATTCATATCGTGCTTTTTTTTTTCTTACCAATAAAAAGCAAACTAATACATCCTGACAAGATATTCTTTGCTGTCCATGTTATATATATACTTAAATATTCATCATTATAAATTATTACACACACACACACACACACACATACACACACACACACACACACACACACACAAACAGAAACACACACAATCATCTTTTCCATGCATGTATGTCTTGGACAAGCTTGCTGAGATGGATTTCCTATGGCTGAATGCTTCTCCTGTTTCCAAGTAAGGTAATATTTCTCCATGACCAGACATGTTTTAATGAAGGATTGGAAATGAACGATATCACTTCTGTGACAGTGACATTACTATCACATGATGTCAGTCAAGGAGACAGTAACACACACACACACACACACACACACACACACACACACACACACATATATATACATATGTGCCGACATTATCATCATCATCACTTAATGTCCATTGTCCATGCTGGCTTGGGTTGGATGGTTGGACTGAAACTGTTAAGCTGGGAAGCTGATTTGGTATGGATGCCCTTCCTAACACCAGCCACTCCAAGAGTGTAGTGGGTGCTTTTTATGTGCCACCAGCATGGGTGTTGTTTACAAAACACTGGCATTGGCCATGACTATAATCTCACTTGGCTTGACAGGTCTTCTCAAGCATGATATATTACCAAAGGTCTCAGTCACTTGTCACTGCTTCCATGAGGCTCAAAGTTCGAAGGGTACTTTTTATGTGTCACTGGCACAGTTGCCAGGTATGTGACACTGGCATTGGCCATGTCTACCATTTCACTTGGCTTGATAGGTATTCTTAATCACAGCATGTCACCCAACATTCAAAGAGTGCTTTTTTTTACATGCCACTGGCACAAATACCAGTTACCTGACACTAGTATCAGCCATGACTGCAAATTCACTTGGCTTGACAGGTTTTCTCAAGCATGGTATATCACTTGCCATTGCCTCCATGAGGTCCACTGTTCAGAGACCATGCTTTATCACCTCTTCCCACATCTCCCTGGGTCTATCTCTTTCACAGGTTCCTGCCACAGTTAGAGATCAGCTCTTCTTCACACAGCTGTCCTCATCCAAAAGCACATATATGTATATATATACGGGTCTGATCAATAAGTATCCGGACTGTAGCCATAGTAACGAAATTAAAGCATGCAGAGTAAAGCCAGTTGGCATAGATTGACCTGAAACGCATCTCATACCCAAATCTTCAGTGATAATGGACTGAACTGAAATGTAACTAATCTGCACATCCTCTGATAACACATGGATGGTGATTCAATGATTTCTCTTCACAGCTGCATGCACGTCTGTGATGGTTTTCTCAGTTCTGCTGGTTGCAGGTCTCCTAGAATGTTCGTCAATATCAACATTTTTTCGCACATCTTGGAAACGTCAGAACCACTCGTACACTTGTTTATGATTCATACACTCCTCTCCATACACTTTCTGCAACTTTGCGTGGGCCTCTGAGCAGGTATTGCCATGGCAACTTTCTCTGTCATGGTCAATGTGACGATCACACACTACACACCTTCATTCAAAGCATTGCTGTAAACAACAGAAGTGAGATACAATGTTAAAACTTAGTACACATACACAGCAGAGTTCAAGGTCAATCTCTGTCAAGCGGCTTCATTTTGTGTGATTTAGCTTCGTTACTATGGCAACAGTCAGGATACTTATTGATCAAACCTCATGCATGTATATTTGTTAGGCAGTTTCCATCTACTAAATCCACACAAAAGGTATAGGTTAGCCCAGGGTTAGAATAGAAGCCACCTGTTCAAGATTTCACATAGTAAGATTGAACCTGAAACGATGTGGTTGGGATGCAAACTTCTTACCACACAGCCATACCTAATACATACATAAAAGATTTATATATATGTGTGTATGTGTGTGTGTGCATGTGTGTGTGTGCATATGTGTGTACACACATATGTATATCTTTATGCATATACATGCATACACACACACACAAACACGCATACACACATACACACACACTCACACACATACACACATGCACTTACACACACATACACACACATATGTAATATAGTGCAAGAATAGCACCACCTCAATAAAGTTGAGGCAAGCATGGTTATCTATTAAGTGTTTCACAATGATGTAGTTCAAATTGAGCAACCCACAATGCAATTATCTTAACCATAATTTTAGGTGATCAAAGCCTTGTGAGTGAACTGGTTGATGGAAAATATGTGATAGCTTGATGCAGGGGCTGCACTTGTTCTGAAGTAGTAGACCAAATCTTTCACCAAATTAATAAAAACAGTTGTCTCTCAGGTGCCCACGGGCCTTTAGTGAGGGCTACTCTGTTGTAAGAATTTGGGTCAGGTTTCTGGTTTGAGAAAAATTTTTATTCCTTCTTCCCTTCAATTTCAAAAGGTCTGTAAATGTTTATGAGCACAGCACTCACCTTTCTGCTCAGGTTCATCCATAAATAAGTCATCCTAAATAAGTCAGCTAAAAATGTTTTATATGTATGGCAACAAGTTATAAATGTACTTTTCCTATTGTAGACATGTTGTATGTATGTGCGCGTGCACACATGCATATGTGTGTTGGTGTGTTGGTGTGTGTGTGTGTGTGTGTGTGTGTGTGATTTGAAGATTCTTGATTCTTCAGATGATTCACAGTAATATATATGCTTGTTTATCATTTAAATGGCATTAGAAAAATTGTGCATATGACCATCTAGTTTATGGTTCAGACCACATATAAATATTTTTATTTGTGCATTGACTGCTGTGCTTATTGTTAGACTGTCTATTATTAAAAGCAATTTAAAGTTTTGTACACTTTACATCAGTAAAAAGCTCAAAAAATATATTTATTTTCACAATGTAATGAAAATGCAGGGAGATATTTTGACGAAATTCAATAGAAAATGATTTGTAAAAAGTTAAAAATGAAGAAAGATAAAACTAGATAAGACATAAAAATAAACTGTGGTATTAGGCAAACTGTGATGTAGTAATTAGTTTGCTGATGAGGGCCAAATATCTTATTTGAAAGGTTTACGGCTATTTAATTTTTAGCTATTTTTACACTATGTTTTTCATGATTTTATTGTTTCCTTTAAAGGAATAAACCAATATGATTAATTTAGAAGCAAGTGTGTGCCAGACATTTCAATTCTCTTTTCTTTTAATCTTTTTTAATCTTTATTTAATAAAAGTCTCAAAAGACCTTTTTGATATCAGTCTAAGATTGATATGAAAACATCCTCTCAACAAACTATGTTATTCTCTTATTCTCATCTCTTTTGCTACTGTGAAAATAATTTCAGTTGTTTAGTGATAATGATGTTCTTGAGTTTTACAAACAAATATTGCCTAACCTATGGATTGCTTCCCAGGAACATTAGAGATATTGTAAATAATGAAGTAAAAATATGAACAGACCAAGTACTTTAAAGTAATCGGAATGCTTCTTGAAACATCTTATTGGTAAGAATTTAATCAATGCTTCCACAAGTAAAAGAAGTTCATATAACTAAGGTTAAACTCTTGTTTATAAATGAGAATAATAAATGTACATTGTTTTCCATGTCTGGATATTAATTCTTTTGTCATGTCTTGCATATATATTTCCCACAAGATGTAGTATCTATTCATTTTCTAGCTACATAAGAATTTATGAATCCTAGACAATATTCAGAAATGGGTCACTCATCTAATTGGCATTCACTTGCATTCTCCAGTTTCTGTTCCACAGGTATGCTATCTCCTTTATCTGCCTTTTGCACTGATACTACAATGGTTTCTACACCTTACAGTTTATCACCTTTGTTATGTCAAACCCAAGTACTTGCACTAAACATAATGCTTAGTCCTTCCTTTCCAGAATGTTGGTCCTCCGGAATTCTCACCCATCTATCCCCTTCCCACACCGCACCTTTCCTGTAGATATTGACATGAAACTGTCTAAGAGAAATATTAATGATATCAGTCATACTGGTCTTGGAGAGTCTGAAAAGGTCATGGGTACAATTCTTCCTTATTCAACAAAAACTAAAGAAAAAAAGAAAAAGATGAAAAAATTGAACAACATGTTGACTGTGTTTATTAGTTGTTTAGTTGCTGGTTAGTTGGTTGGTGAATACTCTATCTTATAGGTTAATCTTCCCTTTAGGTATTTTCAAATGTTTTAAAGTAAAATATACTTTTTGAACTAATTTCAATTTAATATTATGTATTCCATGGTTTACTTTGATATACTTTGAATGATCAAAATAATCTTAAGGTGACAACAGAAAATGATAAATTAGAAAGAAATAGATTGCAACTAGTATGGAAGGCAAATTAGATTTTAGATTAAAAGAATAGACTAGTTAACCTTGTGTCCAAAGTTCATGACATTGTAACAACAATAGACACTTCCAGAGTACCAATCATAGTTACTTCCATTCCTTAGTTAAATAACAGTAAAAAGTGCATTCAAGGAATAAAAAAGAAGTTTTTCAATTGTTGAAGCCATTTCACTTTTCTTCATGCAAGCTAATAGCAATCGTGCATTGGAATCTTTTGAAAAAAAATCCACTTTGATCTTTGCTGAAAGGCTCAGGAAGTGCTTTTTCGTTGAGATCAAAGTGTAGTATTTTACTCTTTAAAGTGCTAACTGATCATTTTAGAGAGTAACTTTTGAAAAATACCTTTAGGAAAGGAATAAGCATCAAAACTTGCATTTATTGTGCCTCTCAATAGTCTTAGAATTATACACTCCAGTATATGCTCGCAAACCATGACAATGTCACAATAAATTATATCGTAAAGTATCTATGCTAAGGAAAAAGAAAGAAAATAGAAGAAAACTTGCATTGAGTAGTGTCTATAATTATATACAATTATGTTCCTTTCATCAGAATCTTTTGGTTAAGGAAGACAATACAAATGGAATATTTATTAAGAAATTTATCTGGAACATCTTACAACCATCTTGCAATATGTTTCCTATAGTGTGATTTTCTACAGAATATATTA
Organism: Octopus bimaculoides; assembly: GCF_046866305.1. Classification (NCBI taxonomy): domain Eukaryota; kingdom Metazoa; phylum Mollusca; class Cephalopoda; order Octopoda; family Octopodidae; genus Octopus; species Octopus bimaculoides. The sequence goes on from NC_142928.1 coordinate 43,578,149, forward strand.
CAATGCTATTTTAGTTGCTTACAATGTTAAAAAACAAATAAAATAAAAAGAGTATAATAAAAGAGAATGGAGATTTTAGTGGGATTTCTCAAAGTTGTTTCCTTGCACATAAAGTAGCAATTATCTGTCTAAATTGCTAGTACTTTCAATGGTTCTGCTTATCTGTTGATTGGCTAATAATGATGTGTAATTGAAATACAACTGGGAATATCTAAATTTGAAACCAGCATTCTGTGTTTCACTCATCAAAAGATGTTAACAATCAGAAGAAGCTAATTATTTCTAACAAAACAAAGAAAAATACATGAAAAAAGGCAGACAAAAAATATGAATCCTTCAATAGATGAAGCATCTTGTCTGGGGACACAATACATCTAACAATCTGTCATATAGATTGTCTTATAAAATTGAGAGATGCTATATGTGTCATTAGATTATTATTCTGTTAGTTGAAGAGTTACAAGTTAATGTATAAGGCAACTGTCCAGCTTTCCCACAGCAATATCACTTAACTTTTACTGGCCCAGTCTACCCCACTATACACAGGTATCAGTGTGAAGAACAATTTTCTGGGGTACGAAGTAAGGCATGCTGCACGGCTTTCATACATATTTGTTTGTGTGTGTGTGTGTGTGTGTGTGTGTGTGTGTGTGTGCATGCATGCAGGTATAGTTGTGTAATTAAACAATTTGATTTGCATCAATCTAGTTCCAGTTGAGGTGTCTTCTATAATAGTCTTGTGTCAACCAAAGCATAGTGGGTAAAAATTTAGCTAAACTGAAACTATAATGAAAGTACAGTTCTATATTTAAGAGATGAGGAATTATGTACATTATTTACATTATTTACATTTGATGGATATTTGTCTTCATCTTGTTTGTTGTTAACACAACATTTCGGCTGATATACTCTCCAGCCTCCAGTTTGATTCCAGGTAGTGACCTGAATAATAATAATAATAATAATAATAATAATAATAATAATAATAATAATAATAATAATAACATCAAAAATTACTTAAAAATGAGAACCCTGATGAAGGCAGGAGGGTATATCAGCCAAAACGTGTTAACAACAAACAAAATGGGGACAGATATCTGTCAAATGTAGATAATTTAAATAAGGTATAATGAAACTAGTTGGTTAGTTGTGTGTGTGTGCATGCATGTGTCTGTGTGTGTCTGTGTGTGATGTCTATCACCATAGGAAGAACAAAATTTTTTGGTATTCTGAGTGATATCCATTTACATTTGGTTACCTAAATTTTGTCTTTTACAAATTTGTTAAAATACGATAAACAAACAAAATAAAATAAAATACTGGGTTGATATAAGCATCTGAAACTCTTGTAGACGGTGCCAAACTACGATCATTGTCCAATAACTAAAAACTAGTCAAAAAAAAAAAAAGAAAAGGAAAAAGAAGAATTTAGTTATTTTCGGTGAGAAGCTCAAATACTGCCAAAATCTAAACGAAGGTATTAAGAAAACTTTGAAGCTATTCCTCCAGTTAAATCACAATAAATCAACATACACACACAAAAATGTCAAAGGTCCATTCAGAGCCATAGACTCATAAAACTAGTTTATATACTCCTTCTCTGGATAAGACACCTGTCTGTTGCAGGATTATGCCTTTTTGCCAACTGAGTGAACTGAAGCAACATGAAATGTTGCTCAAGAACGCAACACATTACTTGGTTCAGGAAACGAAATCACAATCTTACAGTCATTAGTGCAGTACCTTAACCATTAAGGCACATGTTTCCACATATATACATATGCGTATGTGTGTGTGAGTATATATATATATGTGTGTGTGTGTATGTATATATATATATATATATATATATATATATATATATATATATATATATATACATATATATCTATATCTGTATATATATATATATATATATATATATATATATATATATATATATATATATATATAGACAGACAAACAGACAAATTGATAAGGCGTGGTTGTGTGGTAAGAAGCTTGTCGTATGTATGTACATATCTCTGTGTGTGTATCTTTGTGTCTGTGTTTGTCCCCTGCCATCACCATTTGATAGCCTGCGTTGGTGTGTTTATGCCCCATAACTTAGCAGGTCAGCAAAAGGGACTAATAGGACTGGTGTTGATTTCTTTAACTAAAACCCTTGAAGGTGATGCTCCAGCATGGCTGCAGTCAAATAACTGAAACAAGTAAAAGAATAAAAGAATAAATGCTAAATATTTAGAGGTACAACAGTGACCTGCTCTGTTAAAATATCAATTTCATTAATCTCATAGGTTCTGTGATAGTTGTGGGCACTGCACATTCTATCTGACTAAAGTATAAAAAAATATTACGTGTTAAATTTTATCCTTCATCTCTTTCAATGATCATTATTTCTAAAATTATTTCATATTTGGCAATATATGAAAATACTTTCCACACACGTCTGAAACACAAGTTTTGCATTGCTAACTTAACAATATAGATTTGCAAACAATGATGTGTTATGAATGCTAAATAGTTATGTAATTCATTAGGAGTTTATGATTGATTACTAAAGTTTTCCTGATAAGCCATTTTGCATTCAAGTAGCAAAACTGAACCATTCAACCATCAGCTATCTTCTCTTTAAGTAATGCTATTTACCTCTTGAAAATATTTCAGTATTTCATACCTACTTGTAAAAATGACTAATTTGCTCAGATATAAGCCAAACAGAAAGAAATTAAGTGTAGCACTGCAGAACAAAGAAACCAAAAGCAGTAATCAGAAAATTGTTGAAAATTGAGAATTCTTGCAAATAGATAAAAATTAAATATGAATAAAATTAAATAAAGAAGTAAAAATACAATGCTAGAAAGAAAGTGAGACAGAGAGAGAAGGTGAGAGAGATGAGGAGAGATGAAAATAGCTATTTTATCTGCAGATATATTATTTACAACTATGTGGAATAGAATTCATTTAATCATGTTATATTTTATGAATGGATAGTTACTATGGCTAATATTGATTTCTTTTAATAGCACATTTCAGTAAACTTCTAATGGAGTGGTGCAGAGTTAGTTGAATGGACCTCAATATAATACCGGTGTAAATGAACCTCAGAGACAACTTCTACTAAGTCAAAAAGAGAGCTACTACTAGCCAATGAGGCTGTCTCTAACAAGTCACATATGCTGCCTCTGCCAAGCTAATAAGGCAAATATCTACTTGTGATTGGAAATGGCCACTTCAGGCCAGTGAGGAAGCTTTGCCTCTGCCAGCCAATGTGGGAGCCTATGTTGAGATGACAAAGGAACCTCTACTGAACCCATGTGAGAGACAATATGTTGTTATCAAACCTGCTAGAAATAGCAGCCAAATATTCCTCAGATTACATCCCATCGTATTAAAAAGTAAAGAATAATCTGGACAAAGTAAAAACTGATATAAAAATATACAAGATGGTCCTGGTTGAGATGTTTTGATCATAAGTTATGGATCAGAGATAATTTGAGGTTAAACAATGGTTGATATAAATCTCACCAAATATAAAAAATATTAAAGGCAAAGCTACAAAGTTAATCCTTTCTTGTTTTTAAACTCTGAATGTAGGGGAACAAAGCTAAATTCTGAATTAATTAAAGTAAACAAGTGCAATAAATTATTTTGCAGTTAGGAGGAGGATGTTTCAGTCAGAACCCTTGCAGTAAAATAAAGTTCCTTCCCAAATCATACAGACTCATAGGGTTGGTCTCCTGATTTTCATGGCAGATCTACTCCCTACCTGGATGGGACACCAGTCCATTGCAGGATTACTCATTTCTGCTACTTGAGTGGACTAGAACAATGTGAAATGAAGTGCTTTGCTTGAAAATGCAACGCATCGCCTGGTCCAAGAATTGAAACCACAATCTTATGATCAAGAGTCGAACACTCTAACCACTAAACCATGCACCTCCCTAGATGCTTGAACTTTGTATGTTGAGTGGCAAAGCTGACCTCAACAGAACTTGAACACAGAGCTGAAACAATTGATAAGTATTCTATCTGACATGCTAATGAGTTTACCAATTTGTTGCTGAGTTTTGGATAAATGATATAATCAATTTAATCAAAATTATTTAATTGACTAATACACATTGTGTCAATCATGGAAAGATGAAATGCAAATGAAACTCAGCTGGATTTGAATTCAGTTCATAAAATGATGCAAATTAAATATCCTGAAATAATTTGTTCATTGCTCTTCTACCAAATCTGTCATCCATTACCCACAATTCTATTATGGATAATTTTAATTTCCTTTGATAGAATACAAAGCCAAGTAATGCAGAGGAAAGTATGGGTGACTGAATCAACCCATCTCTAATATCTTCAATAGACATTTATAGCTGTTTCAGCTGTTTAGTCCCGAATCTGTTTTGACTGATCAAACCTATGGAACCTATGGTGAAATGTATTCCAATCATGACAAACCAGTCATTTGTGTGTGTGTGTGTGTGTGTGCACGTCTGTGTGTGTGTGTGTGCACGTCTGTGTGTGCGTGTGTTAGTGGTGCATTATAAATCTCATATTTAATGTAATCTCTTTTTAAAGATGTCAGGCTGTGATTTAATGGGAAATTTGGCTCCCTTGTAGGTTCAATAGTTATTTGTCCTATTCAACTGAAAGGGATTAAAGAGAGAACAGGAAAAACAATCTGGACTCTGAATGCAATCGATGTTATAGAGTTCTATCATTTTTTCAGAATTACCTCCCATGCCACCACCACAATATTTATAACTTGACAGAGAGTGTGTATGTCACACACTCTGTGAAGTTATAAATATTGGATTCTAACAAAAGCTTAAAACTAAAGTACAAAAACGTATGGTGTATATGGCATGGTTAATTGAATTGATCTGTGTAGATTACTGGAATATTCTTATGAGAGTCAAATACTAGTCTCTTTTGTTTTTTAAACATATAGTTGGGAAGGAAACAATAGTGCCTATGATTGTTTATCCTTTTAGAGCCTCCATGATTGAAGAGAGAAATGTATTCTCGAAATAGATACTTGGCCCAGATGATTGCTATGCAGTGAAAACTCTACAAAAGTACTTGAGGACCAAGTGGGGCTATTAAACCAAACACAGATTTTAATGTTAAGATCTTAAGGATCAATGCATAATTTTAAATTAGCAATATGTTGAGAAATAAATCTTATCCTGAATAGGGTACCAGACAATCTTAGATATCATAGTTCAGATAGTCATCAAACTAGCCTTTATAGCTATGTTAATGTAATAAACTTTGTCAGCCAGGATAGTATGTAAGAGATGATTTTCTTTTTTTCTTCTTCTCTGGTCTTTATTCCTGAGACAGCCATGATCATACAAATCTATGATCAAACGACATTCTGTTAATGATTATCCTGTTCATCATGCACATTAGATAGCATTATCTAATGTGCCTTTCATTTCTAAGACAGTAGGTGTAATTTGGAAGAATTGACTTCTATTTCAAGCAGATCAGTGACTTGCAGAAGTAAATTTCTTCAATGAGAAAGTAGAAATACAGTAACATATATATTTGGTGATTTCAGCTCACAAATGGCAAGGTCAAAGACAAATCTACAGAAACTAGTTTGTTATCAGGTTGAGTAAACAATTCAGCAATGATTGGTTAACAAGTATCAAATTAAAGATATAACATGGAGATACAAATTGCTAAAAATTATCAGTGAATATCCAAAACATCTTTGAACTCAGTCTGGTAGTTTCTGCTGTTACTATTTTTATTTAACTCTTGATCAAACATTATTTGACTTATCGTCAAAGGTCTTCCAACCATAAAAATCTTGTCTTCAATGTAGTCCTAGACTACATTATCTAATGTATATCGATACAGACATTGCTACATGGTTATCAAGATCACTTTGCAACGATGTACTTTCAGCTTCAGTTGTATTGCATGGTGTATTGAGCAATGTCTTCTACCAACGTTTGGGAGTGAAATTGGTAGGTGGAAACTTACAGAAGCCAGTTACATACATGCATACATACATACATACATACATACATACATACATACACACACACATACATGCCTGTATGCATCCATACATACATGCATGTACATTTATATATACATGCATACGTACATGTATACATATGCACATGTGTATATATGCATGCAAGTATATATGTGTAAATGTTGATTCTGTGTGTGCTTATTAACACCATTTGATTAAAACGGTGACATTGTTTCATATTTTCTAATAAACAAATGTCTGATAGTTCAGCAAGCAGGTGTAGACCAGTGGAATGAAAATTGTCTTATTTGAAACACAAGAAGCAGTTGCTGACAGGAAGAACATCTGACCACAGAACATTTGCTTCAGTATGTTTCATCTAACCCATGCCAGTATAAGAAATTAGTCATAAAAATGATGGTGATAATAGCACACTTGTTTTTATTAGTGACTCTTGTTGCTTAAATCTAGTTAATTTCTGAATGACATTCAGTTAATGGTTTCTAGCTATGACCTACACAATTACATATTTTTTTTATCATTTCTTAAGCAGAGGAGGAGAACAGCATGCATGGTTCTTTACAAAGCCTTTATGACCCATGGAAGGAAGAAGGAAGTTATCCTCAAACTGCAAACTCAGCCCTAACATTTGAAACAGAATGAACTGTGTTGAAGGCACTACCTTCTCTAGAACTATATTATCATGGTTAAACATTTCTTTTTACCTCTTGAAGATGATAGTGCATAATTTGAGGAAGATTTGATACTGTTTTTTGGCAAGTAGAGCAAACATATAGAGGATCTGTCTTTGCATTATTCATTTGTTATTGTTGTTGAAGTTAAAAATAAAAATTACTGCTGTCAAATTTATGTTAAATTTCTTTGATAAGCTGTCAAATTCTATCAGTTTCTTAATTCTCTACTTCTCTTTCTGTTCATATTGTCAACTTAAGGGACATTAAAAATGCAATAATTTTCCCCATTCTTTCAATGATGTGCTACATTATATTAGTTGCATAATTTAGATAAATTTCAACCTTATATTTATACATGAAAGACTACTTAAATATTTCCTGTTCAGTTTCTCAAAACTTTAATTAAAACTCAACAAAGAAGATATCAAAATTCACATATTTTGTCTGGCAGTAAGCAGTTAAAAGAAGAGGGACCATTAATTTGATTACTAATCATATAAACAATCATCATTTTCAACAATAGAAATAAGAATAATAACACAGATGGAAAAAATCACCTAAACATTCAATATTAATTTTGGCTATTTCTGAGGAGAAGAATAATAATATGAAACACAAACTAATAAACTAACAAACAAAATTACAACTTTCTACCAATATATTTCATTTTGTTTCCTTCCTTTTGAAAATTCATTCTAGCCAAAACTGAAATCATTTTTAATACTAAGTCAGATCATTATCTGAATATCTATCAAAAATAGTAATTAACATATCTAACTAAATTTAGAATCTGAGAAACATCATAAATTAAAAATAAGCTACTTTGAAGTATAGAAATAAGAGAAATAGCAACAACAATTTGTTGCAAGAGAAAGAAAGGGAAAGAGAGAGAGAGGGAGGGAGAGAGAGAGAGAGAGAGAGAGAGAGAGAGGGGGAGAGAGAGAGAGAGCATGGAGAAGAAGAAAGTGTATTTTGAAGAATAAGAACTATTTACTGAGATTAATTCTTAATACTTGTGTATGCATGCGTGTATATGTGCATGTATGTATGTATGTATGTATGTATGTATGTATGTAAGTATGTATGTACGTACATACGTACATATGTATGTAGGTATGTATGTATGTATGTATGTATGTATGTATCTATATATGTATGGATGTATATATGTATATATGTATGTGTATGTATGTATATATGTGTATACACACACACACACACACACATGTAGAAAAGATGTAGATAGGGATAAGCATAGCAGTTTTATTAAAGAGTTTCCTTCCCAGGCATATAGTTTTGGGTTCAATCCTACTGTGTGGCAGCTTGGGAAAAAGTCTTCTATTTAAGCCCCAACTCAAACAAAGCTTTGTGAGTGGATCCAAACTGAATGAAGCCCATGGTGTCTCTCTATCTATCTTTCTCTCTCTCTCTCTCTCTCTCACTCTCTTTCTCTCTATCTATCTACCTATCTATCTATCTGTCTATGTATACACATACGTATATATACACACATACATACATACATACATACATACATACATACATACATACATATATTAGTCTTACAACTGTTTCTGGGATATTAGGGATATCGCTTCATCAGAGACAATGTGAGATGGTTATGTTGAGGGGAAATATTAGAGTTCAATATAAGGAGTTATTTTGGAAAAGGAGTATATAGGGAAATAGGAGAATGAATGTAGAAATGAAAATAAAAATATATAAAGATGTTATAGTCGCAGTTCCTTTATCCAAGGCAAGTGGTGTGAAGAAGTGAAGTGTAGACACGCTTCTTGTCCATGGTATGTAAATTCCAATAAGAGTTCATATTTTGTCATCACAAATGGAAAGTGCAGAGACATCATCATCATCATCATCATCATCATCATCAGCATCCTCATCATCATCATCGTTTAACGTCCGCTTTCCATGCTAGCATGGGTTGGACGATTTGACTGCGGACTGGTGAAACTGGATGGCAACACCAGACTCCAATCTGATTTGGCAGAGTTTCTACAGCTGGATGCCCTTCCTAATGTCAACCACTCCGAGAGTGTAGTAGGTGCTTTGTATGTGCCACCAGCATGAGAGTCAGTCAGGCGATTCTGGCAACGATCATGCTCAAAAGGGGTTTTTACATGCTATCTGCATGGGAGCCAGTCCGGCAGCACTGTCAACGACCATACTCGAATGTTGTTTTTCACGTGCTATCGGCACATGTGCTGGTAAGGCGACATGTGCTGGCAATGATCACACTTGAATAGTGCTTTTTATGTACCACCAGCATGGGAGCCAATCAGTGGCCCTGGCAATGATCATGCTTGGATATGCTTTTAATGTTCCACTGGCATGATTGCCAATCAGGCGGTACTCTCATCGGCCACATCAGCGATTTTGAATTTGATTTCATTTGCCTCAATAGGTCTTCGCAAACAAAGTTTATTGTCCAATGAATGAGAGATACTCATAAGTGGGCTGGTTACACCCTCTGGCATAGGCCATGAATTATGGTCTCATTTGGCTTGTCAGGTCATCTCAAGCGCAGTATATCTCCAAAAGTCTCGGTCACTAGTCATTGCCTTGATAAGGCTCAATGTTCGAAAGTCATGCTTCACCACCTCATCCCAGGTCTTCCTGGGTCTACCTCTTCTACTTTTTCACACAGCTGTCCCCATTCATTCACAATGCATGACCATACCAGCGCAGTCGTCTATATATATATATATATATATATATATATATATATATATATATATATATATATATATATATATATATATATATATATATATATATATATATATATATATATACAGGGTGTGGTGAATAAACTGTTGTCTAAATTACGCAAAAATGAAAACAGCACTGACATCTCATTTTAACAGATATATTTACTAAAATTACATAAAAATATCTTGAAATACTAAAGAGTAAATTTATTCAATAAAATCACCATTGGCTTCAACCACGGCCTCCAGACGACTTCTAAATCTTCTGTGACTCTCTCAGACAGTCTCCTTCTTTAAGTTGGTGAATGTTGCCATAATCCTTATATTCAGTTCATCTTTGATGTTACAAGGAGTTTTGTTGGTCTCTTGCTCAACTGTGCCCCACACATAATAATCAGCGGGGTTACAGTCTGGGGAGTTATGTGGCCAGATGTTAGGGGTGAAGTGGTCGCAGAAATTGTCTGACAGCCATGACTGGGTTTTCCTGCTTGTGTGGCAGGGTGCAGAGTCTTGTTGCCAGACATAGGGTCTTCCAGCAACCACCCTCTACATGCAGGGCAGTACTACCTCCTCCAGGCACCTGATGTAGGCCTCTGTGTTGAATGTGAGGCCATGTGAGAAGATGAATGGTGGCATAACATCGTCATCACTAGTGATTACTCCAAACACCATAATGTTGACCGGATGTTTTATTTTTATCACTCTTGGTACATGCACTGTCCTCATATCGACACCCAAACACTCTGAACTGTTTGTATTGGAGCTTCTGGCACAAATGCCAAGCAATACAGCATGTTGTTTCCATATTTCTGGCAGAATGAATTGTGTCATAGCACTGTTTTTCTCACAGATGGTACCCAACTGACCCTACTATACTGTGTAGTCAACAAAATGGCAGGCGGACGGCAAATGATGACGATGATGATGATGATGTGTCTATGTGTATCCTATTGTCTTCATGATTCCAAAAAATGAGCATCATCATCGTATTAGTGACGTTTTTCATTTCCATTCATCTGTGAAAAACATGTCTGACCATGGGGAGATATTACTTCGCTTGGAAACTGCTAAGGCTTGGTAAAAGGAAGGGCTTCATGCCATAGAAAAATCTGCCTGATTTGGAATTGTAGTCTTCTGGTACCTCATGAAAAATCTGCCTGATTTGGAATTGTAGTCTTCTGGTACCTCACGAAATTGGTCTTAAAAATAAACAAAAATAGAAAGAAAGAAAAAATATATATGGTTCCAGGTTTAGTCCCACAGTGTCTTATACCATAGCCTTGGGCCAATCAAAGCCTTGTGAGCATATTTGGTTGATGGAAACTGAAAGAAGCCTGTTGTACATGCATGTGTTTTTGTGTGTGTATGTGTGTGTATGTCTTTGTGTCTGTTTGCCTTCACTACCACTTGACAACCAGTGTTGGTGTGTTTACGTACGTCCCTGTAACTTTGCAGTTTGGCAAAAGGAGACTGATAGAATAAGGACCGGCTTAAAAAAATTAAGTACTTGGGTCAATTTATTTGACTAAAAGTTCTTCATGGCAGTGCCCCAGCATGGCTGCAGTCTAATACTTGAAATGAATAAAAGACAAAAGAAAGAAAGAAACACCACAAAAATGAACAACTTAACTGATATTGTATAATTCTTTAAACACTCAAATGATATCTATTTTGGTATTTGTGATACTTATGACAAACTTAGCAAAATGGATTACCTGTGTTAATATGGGTAGAACGAATGAGTCATAAAATCTTTGTCAAACAAAGAGAACCTGTTTGTTTATTTTGTTTTTCTGGAAAAGACATCAATGAATCAGCTAATTGTACATTGGTTAAGGAAGGAAAATAGAATTGATAAGAGAATAAATTACTCAGAAATGCAATTTGCATGAAAAGCAAAAGTCAAGTCAATGTAAACATGGTTAGCATGGCTGTCTGGATTATAATAGATGTGAGGTTCAAGTTCCATGGATTGTTCTATGTACATTCTTTGTTTGTAATCATCAAACTTTCAAAAACTTTACAAACATCATTGACAGGGAGGATAAACTTGATGTTAGAGACTTTTGGTAAAAGTTCAATTCAGCTGGTACGATGGATAATGTAGTTATGTCATGGGATGAAATGAAATCCTCAGCTTTGAATGGTGTTTGGAAAAATATTTGACCAGACTAAGTCAGAGACTTGACAAGTTTTGAACAAGCAGAAAGTCTATATCAAATTTGGAAACATATTGTAAATGACACTTGTAAATGATATAGTGTCTGACACAGAGGATGATGTAGTTCAGTTACTTGTGTCCATAGAGAAAATTTATCTAAGTAAAAGCTGTTAGAACAGAAGCTGAGAATACAAATAATAATATGGAAATTTCACCAACCCTGCTTAAACTGATTGCAATGAAGGTCTTATAGAGGAAGGTCTGCAAGGTTTTTCTGATAACAACACTAACTGTGAATATAGTATAAAAATTACAAAAAAAAAAAAAATGCAATGAGCTCAGTTCCTACACTGAGCTGTACAAAGAGATGATGCACTATAAACATCAAACAATTTTGGTTAAGTTCTTTGCCTCTCAAGAATATGTTGATGATGATATAGAAAAGAGTGCTCCTCCCCCCAGTACCTCTCATCTCCCCACTACCACCATCCCACACACAGTAGTCAATATATTTTGTTGTAAGAATGTACTCAATTATGATATGATTCTTATTTATTCTCTAAATTTATTTCTCATCAAATGTTTTTATGCTAACATATTGTATTGTGTGTGATGTAGTTGTGTTGTTTTTTTTTTGTTGTTGTTTTCTGAAAAACATCCGTCAGAACACATTATTACTTTATAACATGGAAATCAATGGGAAAATTAATTTCACATTATGGGATTTCATGTTGCACTAAGTTTTTCAAAAATGCATTACTTCCATAATGCAGGGGATTCTTGTATGTGTATATATATATGTATGTGTGTGTGTGTGTGTGTGTGTGTATATACACACACACACACACACCACACACACACACCACACACACACACCACACACATGCACATATATATGCATATATACATACATTTACATGCACCTGCACACCGACACACATGCACCCCTATATCATCAACATCATATATATATCATCATATATATGAGTGTATATGTTTGTGTGTGTGTCATCATCATCATTAAATGATGATGATGACAGTATGTGTGCACACACACAAACATCCATTCACATACATGCATATGCACACAACCCACCTATATATATATATATATATATATATATATATATATATATATATATACAGATATGTGTGTGTATGTGTGTTTATACATATACATATGTATGCATATATGTATACATATATATATGTGTATATGTATGTATGTATGTATGTATGTATGCATGAATTATATGACTAAAGAGAAGCAACAGAAGACAGAGAAATAAGTTAAGAATAAAAGATAGTAAGGAGAAAATGAGAAAAAGAGTGAGAGAGACCGATAATTCTGTAGAAATTCACTTTACAATTAAATGATTTTAGCTCCAATCAAAATGTGTGGCACCTTGTATTATCATCTACAACCATAACCCAAAATTCATTGAAGTCTTGTGTCTGCTAGTAGGTAGTCAGAATCTATATGGAAGCCCAAGGAATTGAGTAAACATGTTCTTTGTACACCTGACAGATAACTTCCTTTAATACACTCACATATCATGAAATTACTCTGTTGCAAGAATTTGGACTAGTTTTCTAGTCTGAAGGTAACTTGATGTCTTGAATTAGATACTTCTTGTAGTAGCCACCTACAGTCTTGGAGGTTCTGCAAAAATGTCACAAGAGCTGACCTTCATCCTATGATTATTCCATAAAAAAAAACTATGATGGATTATATATAGTTGTCCATGCTTTGATGAAGATCCTGTCACCACCGTCACTACCTACATTTTCTGTTGATATTGTATTAAGTCTTTTGTTATAGCAATGTTGCGTAACTCAGTCTCTTTCTCTCTCTCCTGTAATGAGAAAATATATTCCATCATATGATAAAAGAAATCTAGAAAAACAAAACTGAAACAAAATATACAAAAGTAAACCCACAAAAAATAGGAAATGAATGGAAAGTAAATAGAAATACAAGGGAAATATAATATTTATCATCCAAAATGGTAGAAATTACATCAGAGAAACCAATTATAGAGGAAATTGTATCAAAATCTTCACATTTTCCATCTAAATATGTACACAATCATAATAGCCAAACTATAAAGACAAGTTAGAATACAGTGTTGAACATTGACAGGCAAGAAAGTGTAGGGAGTAAATACATAAAGAGTGCACACACGTGTGTCTGTATGCATAATATCATATGTATACATACATTCACACACACAAATATATATGTGTGTGTATACACATGCTCTTGAATACATACATACACTTGTATATGTGTGTATACACAAATACACACACCTATGAAGGAAATGACAGAGAATTGCAAGAAATGGCGAGACTGTGTGCTATAGAAAACCCATCTAGCCATAAAAATGATTTGTGTAAACACATGCATTTTTGTGTGTATATGGGGATTATGTGTGAGTTTGCATTTCTGTGTGTGTGAGTGTGTGCGTGTGTGCATGTGCCTGTGCATGTGCGTGAGTGTGTGTGTGTATGTGCAAAGAGTGATACATACGCACATGGAAAAGAGAAATCAAGAGAGAGAGAGAGAGAGAGAGAGAGAGAGAGAGAGAGAGAGAGAGAAGAGAGAGAGAGAAAGAGAGAGAGAGTGGGGTACACAGTAATGTTAGAAAATACACATTTACATTATTGCATGAGATAATAATGTGAATAAGTACTTGATCCTTAATATGTATATACTATATAATAATAATAATAATAATAATAATAATAATAATAATAATAATAATAATAATAATAATAATAATAATAATAATAATAATAATAAAACTAGTAATGATGATGATGATGATGATGATGATGATGATAATACTAATAATAATAATAATAATAATAATAATAATAATAATGATAATAATACACTGCACTTTGGGCTTGTGTATAATCAATTATTTCTTCAGGTGTTGCTGTGGTATTTTTGTCAGAAAAGGTGTTGCTTTTTATGTTACTGCTTTGTATTTTGCTTGCCTGCGGACATACAGTTTAAGTGTTAGGTTTGAGTGTACAATAATACTATTGAAGAGAATTGAAGAGCCTTTTATGCCTTAGGGTTTCTTCTATTCTCTGTTTATTGATGGTTCGTTTTGAAAGTGTTTATCTATTTTTTTTTTTATTATTTGTTATTTTCCATTATTTAACATTTTCATTCTGGGTATGCATAGGAATAAGCATTGTTCATTAAACACACCCCAATTTTTTCAATGAGATTCTGCAGGTAACTGGATTGTTATTATTATTATTATTGTTGTTGTTGTTGTTGTTGTTGTTAAGTTTCTGGAGCGGCAATAGTTGTGTTGGAGTTTTATTGTCGCCTACATCATTCTAGGAATTTGGTTAGAAGAGAAATCTCATTTTGTGTTTTTTTGTTTTTATGTATTTGAAAATATCTACTGTTGTTGATATTGTTGGTGGTGTTTAAGCCTAAGGTAATGCCGTTCAAGCAGAAATATGATCAAAAGCATTCTAGTCATGTCCATCCCATTTTGTATTTCCTAAGCAAAGTATCTAAAGACTACATTTTTAATGTGTCATTCTTCTAATATGTGTACACAACACATGCATGTACATGTACATACATACAAACACACACAAACATAAAAACATACATACACAGAGACACAGAGATACACACAGACACACACATACATATATATAAATATAAATATATATATATATATATATATATATATATATATATATATATATATATATATATATATATATATATATATATATATATATATATATAAATATATATATATATATATATAAATATATATATGTATATAAATTTTTGTATACACATACGTACATGCAGTATACAATACATACATACACATATATAGGCCACTGTCTTGTAACATAGCTCTAGGCTGACCAAAAACGTGTGAGTAGATTTGGAAGATGGAACTTGAAAGAAGCTCATCCTCATCATCTTCCCACCCCTCTTCATCTTCTTTGTTTAGTGCCCAATATTTCATGTTGGCATTACTTGGACTGTTTAACAGGATCTGATGTGTCCAGGGACTGAATTGTACTCTAATGTCTGCTTTGGGACAGTTTCTTCAGCTTTTATCAAAAATCAATGTTTGACAAACAATCCAGCCTGATGCCTGTTTTGAGAATAAATTCCTCTTTTATTACCACTCACTTGGTAGATTTTGGTAAAAGAAGTCATGTGTGTGGGGTCTGCTTTCCCTTCCCGATTATGTGTGTATGTGTGTGTGTGTGAGAGAGAGAGAGAGAGAGTGAGAAACTGAGAGAGAGAGAGAAGAGGGAAAGTGTGTGTGTGTGTGTGTGTGTATTTGGTAATAAGTAGGTATATGTGTGTGCATACATTGTCATATTCATGTCTTTTATGTCTCATCTCTACTGTATCAATCCCTAACAACTTGGCACTCACTTAACAAAAACCTTTGTCATGCCAAGTTCATTGTGCAGAATATTCTCAATTCTCTCACAGGATATGCTAATAGTATTGGTCATTTGATTTATAGTCAGTTGTCTGTCATCTATCACCATGTGGTGAACACAATCAATGTTTGCTTTGGTGGTGATAGTTACAGGATGTCCAGACTCTCTGTTCCCCTCCTACATCCAGCTGCCTACTTTTGCACTGTTGATAAAGTTGGAGCATCATCCCCTAATGTAACAACCACATCAGCATGATTGTCCTTGGTGGCTAAACTCTTTTTCTGCAAGTACTTGTTTGATAACACCATGATGCCAAATTTTATTAATTTTCAAGAAAAGTCACTACTAGTTACTTTTGAAGAACTCTTTGAACAGTCAGACATCAATTTACCTGGAAAGAAACAATGAAGTTATTAATAAGAACAGTTGAAAATAATACATGCAAGATTTCACAGCTCTAGCATCAGTCCTTGGCCTATAAACTTTTCAGCTCACCCTCATTTAATATCCAAATTCAAATATACATCTATATACTGAAAAAGATATGGGTTGTGAAGACCCCCTGCTTGCGAAGACCTGTTGAGGCAAGTGAAATCGAAATTGAAATCGAAATTGATCCAAATTCAATGACTGGCACCCATGCCAACCTTCCTTCATTGGACACTAAACTCAGCTTACGAAGACCTGTTGGGCAAGTGAGATCGATCAAAACTGAACCAAATTCGATGACTGGCACCCGTGCCACTGGAGCGCTAACAGCACCATCCGAGTTGATTCACTGCTAGAGTAGCGGTCTCGCTTCCGTGCTGGTGGCACATAAAAAGCACCATTTGAGCGCGATCATTTCCAGCTTCGCCTTACTGGCACTTATGCCAGTGGCATGTAAAAAACACCATTTGAGTGTGGCTGTTGCCAGTACCGCTGGACTGGCCCCCATGCCAGTGACATGTAGAAAACACCCACTACACTCTCGGGTATCCAGCTGTAGAAACTCTGCCAGATCAGATTGGAGTCTGGTGTAGCCATGTGGTTCGCCAGTCCCCAGTCAAATCGTCCAACCCATGCTAGCATGGAAAGAGGACATTAAATGATGATGATGATATATATATATATATATATATATATATATATATATATATTTATATATAGATATGCAGGGCAGGGAGTATTATGTACTCTTAACTGTGAAACAATTGTACTGAATTAACTAAAGGCGAGTGTTTTTTACTCTTCTCTATTGTTTTTTGTTCTGTGTGTATCAAAAATATCGCTATCAATCTGGAGTAATAATTTGTAGTTTTGAAATCAGTAGTTCTTTGACTGCTATTTCTGAATTCTCAGTATGTTGGAGAACCAGGTTACTGTCAATCCCTATATATTTATGATATATTTATATATATATATAGATATATATATATCTATATATATATGCATATATACATGCATACAGAATAAAGGCACACATACATGTACGCATATGCAAACTTACAAATACATATATATAAATACATACAAATCATATATATATAAATATTTTAATAGGACAAATATGTATACACGATCACATAGAAGTAAATGGATATAAACATATAGCCAGTCCATAATGCTATCAAGTAAACACTTCAATTAGATTGAATCTGCCAAACTGGATTATGAAAGTAAATTTAATGAATCATACGTAATATTAATATAATTGAAGGTAACATTTATATGGTTATGCATTACATTCAAGAGACCAAGCAATTTTACATTCAATACTTCTAATAAACTGACTTTTTATGGTTTATATATTGCTCATGAAATAATTTCATCGATGAGATTTCCTGGATCTCACCTGCATAAAACTCTGCATTATACTCTTCTGTAGAAAATTATTATGAGGTTTGCTAGCCAGGTCTACTAGAGGAGCATTCTGTGATAGCCACATGGTTCTATGAATCCATATACTACACTATAATTTTACACACACACACACACACATATCATCATCATCATCCTCATCATTTAGTGTCTATTTCTATGCTGGCAAAGATTAGATGGTTTGACTGGAACTGTTAAGCTGGAGAGTATGGCTGGATGCCCTTCCTAATGCCAACCACTCCAAGAGTGTAGTGGGTGACTTTTATATATCACTGGCATGGTTGCCTTTTACATGCCATATATATATATATATATACATATATATATATATATATATATATATATATATATATATATATATATATATATATATATATATATATATATATATATATATATATATATATATATATATATATATATATATATATATATATATATATGTATGTATATATATATATATATATATATATATATATATATATATATATATATATATATATATATATATATAAGCAATGAGGATAAGCAAATTAGACACATCAAATATATAAATATACTAGCAGAGGCACCCGGCGTTGCTCGGGAATGAAATTGTTGCTTATATACTTGAAGAAAAAAAGGCAAAATATGCTGTATAGAAATTTGAGGACATTCTGTAGATGGACTCTCAGATGAATGATGGCTGGGCACCTCTCATGAATGGGGAAAATTGAAGATGTGCCAAAAAGCCTCATTGGTACTTGGAAACTTTTACGAAAATTAAAATTGGATCGTTGCTAGTGCCCCTGGACTGGCTGTTGTGCGGGTGGCACATAAAATACACCATTTCGAGCGTGGCCATTGCCAGTACCGCCTGACTGGCCTTCTACACTCTCTGAGTGGTTGGCGTTAGGAAGGGCATCCAGCTTTAGAAACTCTGCCAAATTAGATTGGAGCCTGGTGTTGCCATCCGGTTTCACCAGTCCTCAGTCAAATCGTCCAACCCATGCTAACATGGAAAGCGGACGTTAAACGATGATGATGATGATGATTAAATGAAAAAAATGATTTACGTGAATATCCTCAGAAGAGTAATTGAAATAAATAGCGATTGTGGAGCCCCCCCCCCCCACGCACGCACGCGCGCGCACGCATACACACGTGTGTCTTTGTAAATATGTTTGTATACATTTATGTATGTGTGTGTTTGTAAGAGACAGAGGTTTGTTGTCATGTATACGTACATGCATAAATATACATACATCTTTGGATGTATGCATATGACAATACAGCCCTTGACTCATTCGCACTCTGTTTCTTAAAATCACGCACGCGCGCACATACACACGTGTGTCTTTGTAAATATGTTTGTATACATTTATGTATGTGTGTGTTTGTAAGAGACAGAGTGTGAGTGAGTCAAGGTGTGTGTATGTGTGTGAGACAGAGTGAGAGAGCGGTGTGTATGTAGTATTTACTCTCTCTCTCTCTCTCTCTCTCTCATACACACGAACACACAAAATAGAAAGTGAAGCTTTTTGCGGTTGTTACGTCAATACCGGAAGTTGACATTGAGGAACCTTTTTAAAGAAGTGAATCTTAAATATAAAGCAATATTATTTATTTTTAATTAAAAAAATCAAATGAAGAGCTTAAGATTTATCCGGGGTCAAATTATTCATGCATTACAAATATGGAAGCATTTGGTGAAGTCGATTTCACGTGAAAAGCGATTACACGCACATCTCTGTTTTATATATAGTATAGATTAAACAAAATATGTATATAGGCATATGCAATATAAGAGAAAACAAAAGTTGGAAACTTTCAGGTGATTAATGATGAATTTATATGTATAAATAGATATTTATTTATATAAATAACTCCTGCTTACACAGAGCACAAAGAACAGAGAATTTTAAAGGGGTTGGACTTACAATACCTTTCTTCTACCCCTTTAAATTTCTCTGTTGTTTGTACTCTGTGTAAGTTGGACATATTTACATGAATGTGTATATATTTTATCCTCATCATCATCATTGGTTAATCTATCTTCCATGCATGCATGGGTAGGACGGCTGACAGGAGCCAGCCAGGCAGAAAAACTACCCTTGGCTACTGTGTCTGCTTTGGCAGGGATTTTACAGCTAGATGCCCCTCCCTAACACCAACCACTCCGCAGAGTGGACTCAGTGCTTTTTACATGGCACCAGCACTGGTGATGTTAGTTTTGGCCTGATTTTTACAGCTGGATGCCCTTCCAAATGCCAGCCATGTTAGTGTAGACTGGATGCTTATAACGTGGCACCAACACTGGCAGGGTAACCAAGTAACTTGCAAGACAAGGAATTGTGTGAGAGGCAGGGGAATTTGAGGAGGGAAACTTGTGTCAAAAAGACAGAGGAACAGAAGTAGATGTCTTTCCACAACAGAGGTGGGCATTGGAGGAGGTGATCCAGTATCAGATGATGAAAGGTTAGAGTGTGACAGAGGAATAGAGAGGCAGAAATAAGTGTCTTGGTATGGAGGAGGTACATGGTTACCCAGAGAGAGTGAGAGAGAGGGAGAGAGAGACATAGAGAGAGAAAAGAGATAGGGAGTGAGGCAGAGAGAAAAAGAGAGGAGGAGAGAGAAAGAGTGAGGGAGAAAAGAGACAGAAAGAGAGAAAGTAAGAGAGAGAGAGAAAAGAGAGAGTGAGTGAGTGTGAGAGAGAAAAGAGATAGAGGGTGAGAGTGAGAGAGAGAGAGAGAGAAAAGAGATAGAGAGTGAGAGAGAGAGAGAAAGAAAGAGAGAGAAAGAGAGACAGAGAGTGAGAGACAGGTACAAGAAAAAGATCAGAAACAAGTGTGCTGATGTGAACGTGATTCTTGGTTACCTAGTCAGAGGAAAAAGAAGAGAAGGAGAGAGAGGGAGTGACCAAGAGAAAAAGAGAGAGTAGGAAACAGTAAGATAGAGCAGAAGAGAAATGGTGTAGTGCTTGGGCATACTCACAAGTAACAAGGATCTGAGTATAGAACATGGGTAGAAAAATAAGGTGTGGGTGTTGGAGGTGGGGGAATCAGTGATACAGTGAGCAGGTCAGTGAAGGTAAGAAAGGGGATTGAAAAACAATCATAGTTAACAAAGAGGAAATGTGAGGAAGAGAAAGATGCAGTTAGAAGAGGAGTTGTAGTTTGGTTTCTTAGAGCAGAGTGGGTAAAATGTGTGTTGTTACATGTGGATGGAACACAACTCTTCTAGCACTCAGTTTCGTGGACAGGTCTTCTCTAGAACTTCATATCACCAAACATCTTCGTCCATTGTCATTTCCTCCGTGAGTCCCAACATCCTAAAATTGGTCCTCACCACTTCCTCTCATATTTTCCTGAGTCCCCTTCTTCCATAGGTACCATCCACTTTCAGTGACGGGCACTTCTGTATACAGCTGTCTTCACTCATATGCATCACATGTCCAGACCAACACATTCTCCTCTCCTGCATACCACATTTAATTCCTCTTATGCCCAACTTTTCTCTCAGCACAGTTGTGTTTTGTCAGTCATGCACACTGATGTTGCAAACCCAGTGGCGTATACTACCTTCATTCCTCTCCATTCTATTCATGTCTTCAGTCAGAGCCCATGTCTCACTACCATGTAACATAGCTGTTCTCACACAAGCATCATATAATCTACCTTTCACTCTGAGAGAGATTCATTTTGTTGCCAACAGAGGTAGTAGTTATCTGAACTTCCTCCATCTTATACTTATTCTTGACACAATACTTTCAGAACATCCACCACCATTACTAATGTGGTCCCCTAAATAGCAGAAACTATCTGCTACCTCAACAGAGCTTCCTGGGCATTTGAGAGAGTTTAAGTCACTTGTGCTCTTAGTACTTATTGTTCATGCACTCCTGCCACATGTGAAAGTGACCTTATCTGACAATCTATCCCTGAATCCACTGCATCTCTTATGCATCCATAGCTTACGCTTGGTGCAGTAAATGAAATTACATATAACCTCATCATTCATCATTCATCATCATTCATCATTCATTATTCATCATCATTTCCATCTTTTGCTTTCTCTCATTTTGCATGTATACATATATACATATTTTGTATTTGATGTCCTTAATATATTTGATGTGTCTAATTTGCTTTTCCCCATTATTGCTTGTACACCCACTCAACCTGATCCCACTTTCTTTACTTTGTGGAATGATCACCTGTAAAGACATTGGAGTCTAAGTTTGAATCTTTTGAGCATTACTAAATGTCTTTTATGCAGAACACTCTTACAAATGGCTAGTGTGGTTGATTCTTCTTTTTATACCTACAAAAGCATTGCTTATATTTGTTGCATATACTGTTGTGTAAAATCCATAGATATATTCTAGAATACTGTTTGAAACAGAACATTCTTAATTTATTGATCAGACTAGTTACCATGTATCGTATGTATAAAGCAGTCAAGCTAATTTACTTAAACTTTTAGTTAAAGTGGGTTTATAAACATTGTCTCCATAGACAGTTAAAGTGGGTACTCAATCACTGATGAAATTTCAGCACAACATTGGAAATATTCTGGCTGATATTTTCTGTTTTTTTTTCTTCTGTCTATGAAGATA
Source organism: Octopus bimaculoides (assembly GCF_046866305.1). Classification (NCBI taxonomy): domain Eukaryota; kingdom Metazoa; phylum Mollusca; class Cephalopoda; order Octopoda; family Octopodidae; genus Octopus; species Octopus bimaculoides. The sequence goes on from NC_142928.1 coordinate 43,600,641, forward strand.
TTTTGTATAAAGATAAAATATTTCTATCTGTGTTTCACATATACTTCTGGTTAAAATCCTATACTGTTGTACAATATAGTATATATGTATATATATATATAGTGTGTTAGACTTTGCAGAGAGACTATTTTGGACTACCTTAAAGATATTTGAATATAATCTTGGATACATAAATTTTTCATCTCAGTGAACATTTCTTTTCTTATAATTACATTTATTTTCTAATAATTGCATTTATTTCTTATAACATTTATTTTCTTACAAAAACAGATAGTCAGAAAATAACTTGAAAATGTTTTTTCATTTAAAGATAATTTATCCTTATCCTATTAAGTTGACATTTGTTTCCATAAATATATCAATGAAATTTTTCAAATAATATGTCTTCTGGTGTATTTGATTTCCACTAATGCTTTCAAACATTTTGTCTTTCAATCAAATGTTTCACTATGAATATGTCTTTCTACAAATGTGTCTTTTCACCAATTTTCCCTTTTACCAGCATGCTTTCAATCAATGCATTTTTCGTATATATGTTCTCAATTAATGTGCTATACCTCATTTGATTTTAAGTTTGATTGACCAGGTCTGACCTTGGATAGGGCTTAACAATAACAATAAATGGCAATTGCTTAATATCTTATTTTTTATATTCTCATTATTGAAAATGAATGTTTCCAGTTAAATGAAGGTCTGCAAGAAATTTAATAAGTGTTTTAGCAACAATGTGATACAAATGAATCCAAATATGCAGTCTTTGATAACGGGACACTGTTGATAATAAATACATGCTAGCATTTTTCACAACACAAGCCAGAGGTTTAACACAGCAATATCAAAATATATTTAATCATTAAAAGAGAAGAGTGAAAATATTACTGTAATAAAATAGTTTGCCAAAGCTTATACTTAAGATGCCAAGGAATGTGATTTATGTTTGTAAAAAAAAAAAAAAAATGCTGCATCTTAATACAATTTAAGCTACTTTATAGAAAACAAGAGTTATTCTGAAAATACAGGCTTAAAACCAAATATTGTCAAAGGAATGTTAATGTGTTATGGGTAAACAGACAATACCTCATAAACACTTAAAGACCTGAAATACAGAATGAGAACTATTAATCTAAAAGAAACAATCATAGAAGTGTCTCTACAAAGTTTTGCATAATAATGACAATGATCAGCTTCCATAAATTAAGCTCTGAGTAGTGACAAACAGAGGCAAATGTTTCAAATAAATGAATAAAATATATTACATATGCTGAATATCTTTAATATTATTTTTTTCTCATTTGTATGTACATTTTATTGTGTGCATATATATATGTATATATATATGTATATATATATATATATATATATATATATATATATATATATATATATATATATATATAAATTAACAGAATGAGATAAAAATCCAAGGCTGTGAAAGGTTTCTGCATCTATTGGATTTTTACCTCATTCTGTTCATTTTTTTATATATACACATGCTGATATATAACCTACGTTGGACTCCTCATTCGCATAATCACTGAACCTGGAGCTTAACTATTGTCTGTCCATAGCACTTACTCAGCATTACCTGACACCTTTGGGTCTTATTGACACCATTACCTCTCATAACCAATATATATATATATGTATATATATTCTTATATTTATACAAATTCATTCAAGTGTGATACAATCTTTCACTGAAGAAATAGTCCTGGAAACAATTCTCCATCTAGACATGAGTGAAAACACATTTTTTTGAGCTGTGAATGATGTCATTAAATTGTAGGACAAGTGCTTCTGTATTGTTCTGCTTCATCAGTAACAGAAACCAAATATGTCTTTCGTTGCTTGATAAGAACAAAATTATTCTGTTAAAAGAAGGCATATGGAATGTTTGCTGAGGTACATAATGCATGATCAATCTAGAATTAAATGAATAATGTTACATGGAGTAGTGTTGAATAAAATCTGTGTAAAGTTATGTTTAACACATTTGAGAGCATTGAGACATCAAGAGTATTCAGACCTTTCATTGCAAAAATAGTCCTGGAAGAAATTTCTTCACCTAGACTTGTGTGTAAGTACATTTTAACGGCTGAGTATAATGTCATTGAATTGTTGGATGCATGCATTTCTGTGTTATTCCACATCTATTGGACTTTGCAAGTACAGAACTTCATATAATATTGTTTATAGAAAATGCTAAGATGATATTACCCTTTTGTTGAAATGGTATCATGCAGTGACACATGAATTCTAAACATTCAGGCACATATGCACATGCAGAAATGCACACACATATACACAATCACATGTGATTGGCAGTGGTACATAGTAAATAGAATCCCTCAACTATATGAAATAATAAAGTTTTATAATTTAATTAGGATCATGCAAGCAAATGATTTCACATAATTCTGAGTGTGCTTTATGCTTCTAAGATGTTCAGATTCTAGGATGCTATAGTAAAAATGGCTGTGGAGGAAGTGCATTCCATAAACAAGGACTCTCTTTGCACTGTGCAATCTTCTTTGCCACATTTAATCTGGATCTATAATGATAAAAGCTAATGCAACAGCCTTACTCCTTCATTAAATTACAAGTGAATTAGCAGTGTTTTAATTAATTAATTTACCATTTATATTTATAGTTCCCTTTAGCCAGCACTACCTGTACTGATGACTGCAAATAACCTGCTGGAATATACAATATTACAGCCACCGATGAAATCCAATTTCAAGGATTGAAATAGGTTCACCTGTTCCTTGTTCTTCTGCCCACAAAAAAATATTGTAAATATAGTTTACATTCATCACTACATACAGGGTTAGATACAAAAATCTATAGATTTATTCTACACTATAGTTCTACAACACAGCAATATTTCTTTATGTATAAACATTGATGAAACGTTAGACTTTTGTGTTCATGTGTTATTCAGCATTTCATGTTTTGTTGCATGCTCATTTTAAGGTTTATTCAAATAGTTTTAGAAATCCCAATCAAATATGAGGACGAAGTTCATTCTTAGCAAGCGCTTAGTTGCATGTCTTTGGTATTCTAATTTTTACATTCTTTTAAGTATGAAAAAATATATACTGGAAAATACTAAACATGTCACAATGAACACAATATTATTATTAACTTTTTTGCACATATGTACATAATCACATACAATGTATGCATGTGTATGTATATATGTATATATGCATATATATGTATATGTATATATATATATATATTTATATATATATATATATATATATATATATATATATATATATATATATATATATATATATATATATATATATATAAATATTATATATGTGTATGTATATATGTATGTGTATATATATATATATATATATATGTACAGACACATATATACATATACACATTCACATGTGCGTTTATGAGTGTATTTGTGTGTGTATGTGGATGCATATGTAGGCATGTATCCTGCCGCTGCCCTGTATATATTTTTTGATGCATCCACATGAGTATGTTTGCTTTGAATTTCATAAATTCAATATGGTGCTCTGAAGAGGAAAAATGAGAAACCACACCAAAACCCAGTTCTTAAAAGTAAAATAAAATAAAATAAAATAAAATACACAATAATTGAGGAGAGTAGAGAAATCAACAATCTAACCCCACTTTGTTGAGATTTATTTTTCGTTATTTGATATTTTTTCATCACCATTATTATTAAGAATAAAATAAACATTTATTATTATCATTGATGTTGCTGTTGTTGTTGTTGTTGTTGTTGTTGTTGTTGTTGTTGTTGTTATTATTATTATTGTTATTATTATCATTATCATTATTATTATTATTATTATTATTATTATTATTATTATTAGTATTATTATTATTAGTCAGTTTAGCTTTATACATTATATATTAAGGAAAGAAAATATTTGCTCTGATCTCTGACTGGAGATAAAAGTCTTCCTTGATCTTTGGCATCAACAGTCATCCCTGCTGTGCTTTCAGGATATCACTATTCCATTGTAATATCGAGTTAAAAACTAAAAAAGGAAAGTAATTTAATAATAAATATACACAAATGAAATAATAAAATAAAAAAATGTGCCCCACACTCCCACATATATATATGTGTGTGTGTGTGTGTGTGTGTGTGTGTGTGTGTGTGTGTGTGTGTGTGTCTGTGTCTGTGTGCTTGTGAGTGTGTGTGTAGGTAAAACGTAGTTCAGATATTTTTTTCATCAGTAAATGAATTTGGCAACATTTGTTAGATAATCTCATAAAGAATTCGAGCTTTCCGTTGTTTTTTTTTTTACACACAATATAAATTTGCTTTCTTTAATAATATTTTGTAAACAAGTTGGCTGCTTTTCTTTAGTCTTAGTTTTGTGGAATTTTTGCAATTTATATGTCCAATATGGTTGAATAGAAGTTTCATCAAATCATTCAATATTTCATTATTAAAGCACCTATCCCAGTTTATTTTATGATTTTATGGTTACAAAGTGTCAATAATTCAGACCTGGTGCCAAATTTTTCACCTTTCTTCTCTTTCCTTTTTTTAATGTTGAATTCTATCTAAGCCAACTACAAAGCTATATTCTTGTTAATGCTAAATGAGCGTCGTAAACTGCTTTAACATACTTAAACCAAATTTATTGATTGAATTCAATTGTACAGAAATATTCAGCATTTGAAACCTTATTGACAAGTGAGACATAAGGTGAAATCTCCATCAAAACTTGTGATTAAAGTTCCTCTTTCTACATCGTTGACCTCTGACATAGCACTGATTACATTTCTAAGAAATTTGCTTCATATAATAATATCACCTGTAATAAAATATAAACACGTCAGAAGCAGAGATAATATTATCAAGTAGTTAAAGGATTTGGCTATCAGTTCCTCACGGGTTATGAGTTCAAATTAACTTGAGCCAATTCTTGATACAGGCTAAGTGTATATATTATATTATGTACTATAAATACACTAACAAAAGTAATAAATAATAATCAGTTCTATCATTGATAATTAATATACTTATTAAATTATTAAATTAATTGACGTAAATAAATACATAAAGTTTCGGTAAAAATAGAAAGGTGAAATTAAACTTATGTTTGCTTCAGTCATTGGATTGCTGCTAAGCTGGGGCAATGCTTTTAAGATTTTTAGTCAATTATATTAACCACAATGCTTTGTCTAGTACTTAGTTTATTGACTGTGTGACAGATTGATGACATAATTGACCTTGGTATAAAGAGATTTAAACTATCAACCCAAAATATAGAAAACAAAATAATGCAGAGAAGTTATAGTGAATAGGTGAAGTCTCTTTAAAGTTTCTAGAAAAGCTAACCATGTGGCGCATGTGTATTGTGCGAGGATTTTCATGTGAGCTAAGTATTCCATCATCGGAAAGAGAAGAATAACTAAAGAATATCATTAAACAAGAATATTAATAGGTACCAGTTTACTGACTAAGGGTAGTCCAAAGTAGAAATATAATATTGGTTAGTAGTTTCATGGTTGAAGAATTAAAGAACTCCTTAGTAAATGATAATATTCATAAGCAGTTCTATTGTTGAGCTATAAAGAAAAATCCAAGATAAAGGATAATAAAAGTTACTCGGTAACTAGGTCAGTAGCAGAGGTGAATGCTCCGAGAGTGTAGCTGCAATAATAAAAATAGGCTGGGCAAAGTTCAGAGAGCTCTTACCTCTGCTGACAACAAAGGGCCTCTCGGTCAGACTGAAAAGTAGACTGCATGATGCCTGTGTGCAAACAGCCATGCTACATGGCAATGAAACACAGGCTCTGACTGCCAAGGACATATGTAAGCTTGTAAGAAATGAAACTAGCATGATCCACTGGATGTGTAATGACAGTGTGCATACACGACTGAGTGTCAGCATCATGAGAGAAAAGTTGGGCATAAGAGGCATCAGATGTGGTGTGCAAGAGAGATGACTGCACTGGCATGGTCATGTGATGCATATGGATGGGAATTGCTGTGTAAAGAAGTGTTGCACTCCAAAGGTGGAGGGAACCCTTGGAAGACGTAAACTCATGAAGACATGGTGAAGTCTATCTTCGAATGTTAGACCTCACAGAAGCAATGACAAGTAACTGAGACCTTCGGTGGTATGCCATACTTGAGAAGATCTGTCAAGCCAAGTGAGATCATGGTCATGGCTGATACCAGTGTCACGTAACTGGCCCATTAAAAGCACCCTTCAAATGTCGTGTTATATGCTGTGCTTGCGAAGACTTTTTAAGCCAAGTGAAATCGTAGTCATGGCCGATGCTAGTGCTGTCTGACTGGCACCCGTGCCAGTGGCACATAAAAGCATAATTTGAGCATTGAACCTCATGGAGACAGTAACAAGTGAATGAAGCTCTTGGCTATATACCATGCTTCTGTAGACCTATCAAGCCAAGTAAGACTGTAGTCATGGCCAATGTTGGTGTCATGTCAATTGCACCCATGCCGGTGGCATGTAAATGGCATCCACTACACTCTCAGAGTGGTTGGTGTTAGGAAGGGCATCAGCCATAGAAACCTAGCCAAATCAGATTGGAACCTGGTGCAGCTTACCAGTTTTCAGTCATACCATCCAACCCATACTATCTTTGAAAACAGACGTTAAATGATAATGTTGATGATGATATATAACATAAAACAACATCTGAAACATCATAACTAGTCTTGTGGTTTCATTGAGGAATGTTTTGCCTGAAAGTACTTAACAAATATTCATAGACATTTCTAATTATTATTTGAGGCTAAAATACCAATCTATAGAATGAAAGCTTAGAAGGAAAGAATTAAGTTTGGCTACATGATATAATGGAAATATGCATGAACTTAATTCAGTGTCCTGTCATACATACCGTTCTGTTTTGTGTGTGTGTGTGTGTGTGTGTGTGTGTGTGCATGCGCACATACATACTGCCAATTAGTCAGAGAGAGAGAGAGAGGGAGAGAAAGAGGGGAGAGAGAGAGAGAGAGATTGAGAGAGGAATCTATAAAGTGAAAGCTTAAGAAGGAATGAGTTAATTTTTGCTTCATAGTATAAAGGAAATATGAATAAATTTACTTGAAGAGTTCTGCTACATACACAGACATAGGCACACACACACATGTGTGTAAGTATAAATATGTTCATACAAATACAAATATTTTTACATAAATGTAGGCTCTCAGCTGGGAATATATATATATTGAAACTTTCATAAGTGTATAGTTATAATTTAGGCAAGAATTTCAATCAATTAGTGCGTGCAATGTTTTAATCATCTGGCATTGTAGTGACTAGGTTTCTGATACACATGGCATATTACCAAAAATATTTTAGCAACTAATTTTCTTGTGTCTCTAGGGATTAGCTACTGTAATTTTTCAGACCTAAAATTAAGACATTAGATGCTAGACAATAGGCATCATTTCCAGTTCTGAATTATATCTGTCAAAATATTATAGTGTAACAGAAATTACTGAGAAAAATTAATTATCATACGAAATTGAGAAAACTCTGTTTTGACTGTCATCATCATCATCATCCTCATGATTGTCATGAGCTCTTTCATCATCTAGGTCTTCTTCCTCCTCATTACGTCCACCATTAACAGCAGCACTGCTATAATGAAAGTTAAATTTAATTATCACTATTGTTGTTGTTATTTAAGCCAGGTTAGTTCTGATTGGCAATTCTGCTACGTGATCATCTTGAATATTATTTTTATATAGACATATTATATCTGACTCTACATTATCTAATGTGTCCTTCCCTTCTGAAGATAATAGTATGTGTGATTTGTGAATGATCTCACTGCTATTTCTACCACATCGAGTTACCATGTAGGAACTATTGTCTTGCTGGTTTTGGCTGGACAAGCACATCATTGTTTATTTTAATTAATTCATTGTCTAACGTCCTTGATTTGACTTCAAATATTCCTTTCTCTGCTTTTCTTGACCTGTATTTAGCACAGCTATCCTAAAAAATAGTATTCAATGATGCAAGCTTTTCTTACTTCTGCTGATTTTCTTCTACAAAAGCATGGTTTGAACTACTGTTCAACTGTTGATAATAGATTGCTGATTTTATTCTTTTTCTGATTGGCCATCTTTTTAAGATGGTATTAATTCATTGACTCCATTACTTGACTGTTACTACATTTATTGGCCTAAATAAATAAAAGAAACTTGCTACAAGGCGAGTGCACAGCAAGAGAGATCTTCTGAAGAAGAACTCCCATCCAGCAAGTGTTTTGGCCCTTATACCTGATACTCTACAGGAGCCAGGCCCACCCAAGTCATGACTCCTAGGTGTCCTGATGCTTTCCAAAATCCTTTCTCCAATGGGATTTGAACCTTGGTCATTCTTTTTGTGAACTTATGTTCCCAGGTCTGTATTTCAGCCCACTAGGCCACTCTGACTGGCGAAGGAATCAGTTCTCATCTTCCTTATATTACCTGTAAATAACCAATGGAATCCATAACTTTGCCGATATCCACATTGAGCTCTTTTCAGCAACATCAGACAAGTGTCTGATTGTGACAGTTCTTCTGAAACCTTAATAGGATAGAAGACAAAATCAATATGAATGAGATTCAACTTCAGAATAAAAAAAAACAAACAAAAAAAAACATAACCAGATACCACAAGGTGTTTTTCTCAAGCACTTTACCAATTCTGTTATCCATACCTATATTCATTTCTTTAGAAATCCAGCAACACCATCACAAACACTGCTCCTGCTATGAAGCAAGCATTTTGAAAAAAAAGGTTGCATTTGAAGCAGTTTGGCTATATTACTGGTACTATTCATTGATTTTGTGCAAATCATGTTTTATGCCTGATTATCCTTACTGTTACCAATCACTTTATAGCATAGACTAAATACATTTTATTGCATCAGTAGCACTAGAGAGTTTGTTTGTCAGGACTTCAGTGTTTCCTCTATATATACCAGCTTATAATTAGAGTTAGACGGTTGGTTGGTGGTGTTCACAAATTCTCTCTGTATGATTAGGAAAGTAATTTTGTAAACTTAGTTATTTAGAGTGCCCAATCTCCTAGATGGTTCAGATTTATTACAACTGTAAGGCCATCTTTTTTCATGATGTAAGGAGGGTAATTAACTACACAAAAGGAAATCTCATTACTTACCAAGGGAGCTCTAGCTGTCTGAATCAGACGCCTGAGATCAATGGAAACTGTCATCTGCTTTGGACAACCACTGTAAGGGATCCCTCCCTCTTTCTAATATAATAAATGCGAAAAGCAATATTTGTGTGTCAGTGTGTCAAACTTCGACCCCTTCTCTTACTATTCATTGACACTCCTACTATTGCTGGTGTTGGGGTGAGAGTAATAGTAGGCATAGAGATGGCGAGGGCAGTGGTGAAAACAAAGAGAGAGAAAGAAAAAGAGGGGGAGAAAGAGAGACGAAGAAATTTAGGGAGAGTTGATGATGTTTTTATTATAAGTAGTAGTGTTGATGGTGGCAGTGGGAATAATAATAAGAGAGAGAGAGAAAGAGGGGGTATGTGAGAGACAGAAGGACTGACCACTGAACTAACAGGATGAAGAAACATATTGAATGAACACACACATTTCGCCTTTTTGTGATGGTAATGGGGTGATAGTAATAGTAAGAGCTGCAGTTGTGATAGAGGTGGAGGTGGTGGTGGTGGTGGTGGTGGCTGAGGGGATGAGGGATGAAGTGTGAGTAAGTGATGTGAAAGACAGTGGTGATGGTGATGGAGGGGAAGGTGGTGAAGTCAAAGGTATTGATGGTAGTGGTGTCAGAAGTCTGTATAGTGTGTGTAAAGCAGATGTGATGGCGATGGTGGAGGTACTGTTGTCTATCATGCAGCTTTGCAATAAGTTCCAAGTCAACAAATTATATCATTGTTTTAATGAAAATTGTTCGTTGCTTGAAAAATATTGTTGCAGTTTAATAAAATTTAATATGTGCTCAATGCATGAAGTGTCATTGTTGGGCCCAAGACCCAATGAAGGGCCCTCCACAGGAGCTAACTTAAAAGGCAACCTTACACCCATTTATTCAAACATGAACTCATGCACATACACACACACACGTGTGTGTTGTGTGTGTGTGTCTGTGTGTGTGTGTATGTGTGTGTGTCTGTGTGTGTGTGTGTGTGTGTCTGTGTGTCTGTGTGTGTGTACATACAAGGGACAAACCAAATCATATACACTGAATAAAGTTTGTACATTAAACAGAATAATATTGAAACATTTTGTCTACACAATGTAGACTAAAGTGGACATAGCGCTTTGATTTACTATGTCATTAATTGATTAAGTATTCGATAAAACAACAGGAACTAATATAATTCACTGAATTCTTCAGAGGTAGTGTCTCAGCTTAACCACAGTTCAAAGACTGAAACCAATAAAGAAGTAAAAGAATATTGACTTTGGATTGATGACACTTTGAAGGATCTGAAATCACAAAATAGAACCAGAAAGACAACACTAAACACCTTTAAACATTTAATCAAGTTCCTTACTGTTCCTCCAACTCCAAACTAGCCATTCCACTTACTAACATCTAAAGCTGTTAAATTCCCTTTAAACTTATTTCATGAAGCTTCGAAATTTTTGTTGCACAAATACCCACTGCTCATTAACACAGTCCCCCTGCAGTGTAAGTGACCCGATCACAATTATGCAACAAATATTTTGACACTAGAATAATCATATCAAAATTTACATTGAATTTAGTAACTTTGTGGCCTGAATGGCTATTTCACAATATAGCTGCTTCAGTTTTAACAAAGTCTCATATCAAGTCACTTACTAGACAGTATAACTTCAAAATTTCCTGTTTCTGCTTACTGACTGTTCTTTTAATGCCTTTTCTAATGCCAACCACTTTACAAAATGGACTGGTTGCTCTTTTTGCACCACCTATACATTTGAGGTCATTGTGCATTTTTCAGGACTATGAGCCGTGTGGAAGGTAGGGAGTCAGCTTCATGCTAGAGGATGAAGGGATTACTATGAGGGAGGAGGTCAAAGCAGGTTCTTACAGAGGATCAACATGGCCACTCATATTTAGTATGGGGGATTGGAACTGCAAGACATAGATGATGGTAATGAAGGGCTCAGGTGGCCCCACAAGGCACAAGCTTAGTAGAAGTGGTTGGGTGGTTTGTAAGATTGTATGGGAAAGTGAATATGGAGTGGGAAGACAGATTGCCAAAGTGGGTAGGTTTGAAATATAGATGAAACAAGAACCATGAGCTGTGGAAGGTAGAGGAATGTAGAAGAGTTGGGGTGGGGAACAGTAGGAGTAGTAAATATGATGCCATCACTGATGGGAGTGGGGGTCCTTGAAAGACAAGTGAATGATGTGATATGATTGAAAAATCTGTAGAGCCAGGGGGAAAAGGAAGGGCAGGCATAATGTATGGTGGGGAAAGAGACATGGTAAGGGATGGAGAATCCAAAACATGGCATTAATGACAATCTTTTTTGATATCTATTACATAAATTTTCTATCTTTCTAGGAGACCCCAATATGAAAGAGACAGGTGTATGAGTGATTAAATTGAGCTGTGGTATGTAACTGGTTCTTATTTTTGTCATCATCATCGTTTGGCATCCTCTTTCCATGCTGGCATAGGTTTGACGGCTTGATGTGACTTGGTTTCTATGGCTTAACAGAATGTGCTGGGTGCTTTTTATGTGCCACTAGCATGGGTGTATTAATACAGCACTAGGATGGCTTGGATGTGTGGAAGTCAGTTATTTTACGTAGCTTGATGCATTTATGAACTACAAAAGGGTGACAAATGTAGGCAACTTTGTTGTCATAGATTAAATATATGTTAGTCCTCTAAACAATTCATGTTAGTCCTTAAAACAATCTCTGATTACACATAATCCTGTTATTACCATCTAAACATTTTTTTACAGATACAGTGTATCTTAGACATTACTATGTGATGTGTCCTTCCATTTTTAAGAAAGTAAGGTGTGTTTTAAGGGGGATTTAAGACATGCTGTTTCTTGACTGCCCAAAAATAACATAGGGGCTTCCTGACTGGCATGGTTTGAACTCAGAATGTAGAGAAATATAAAAAGATTTATTTCTCAAATGATATATCATTTTTACCATTCAACCTCCTTTCCAATATTTAATATTCATAAAATAAATAACTAAAATAGTGATTTTTCTTTTCTCATTTCTCTATTTAAACAACATCTTTACCATCATTCATGCAAGAATATAGATTGGGCTGATAAGCAAATTTAATTATCAGATTAGATTTTGTGGCTTCCTGAAACAATTTTTCAAAATGCACATTGCTAAATTTTAGGGAAAACATCAGTATTTGATTAGAATTTAACACTACAAGCTAGAGGAGTATATATTTATTACTCAATACTCGACATTTTAGCAGTAAACTTGCAAAACACAACACTTATTTACTTTTAGAATGAGTTAAATCTAAGGATACAGAGAATACAGAACAATATAAGTAACAAAATAAATACAAAGCACTGAGTTATTGAATGAACCTATATTTGACTATCCTAGAAATAGCAGCTAAATCTTCCTACAATAAATCCCTAAAATATGATAGAAACCATTAATCCTTCAGTCTATATTTTATTAACATAGATTATCAACGCTCTTTCAGTGTTCAAAGTAAATGTAGGAGTTTCAATGTGGTTACTCAACTTACTGGAAATAGTAACCAAAGCTTTTTCAACTCATTTTTTTTCTTCTTTTAGAGCCACAACTGAGATGTCTCACAATGCTGTGCCAAAGATCTTTACCCACTTCCTATTAGCTCTGGTTGATCCTCAGTTTCATGTTGCATGCCTCTGTCAATTACATCAATGCAAGTGAGTCATTTTTAGCCCCTATTAGGATGCAGGAGTCTTGAAAACATAACATCTGATATGACTTGTTGTTCAGTACAATAGCAGTGACCAGTAAAGTTACCCAACATTGAGTAACAGTAGCAGAGATAGGTGAAATGTGTTTATAAATCCCTCTTTGATTTTGTGTTTGTGTTATAAAATATGCTGAGCTTTCATGAAAAGCCCGGTGTATATACCACCACTCCTTACTTTGTTTTTGAAAAGAATGTGGATATAGGTAAACTGCATGTGGGAAAAAAGAAGGGTTGGTCATGGCTAGAATACTCTTGATAATAAATTTTATTGATAAAGACAGACCTTGGGTTAAACGACAACAAATTCTACAAAACTACTAATAAGAAGTAATTCAGAAGTCTCTTCTGTTACCTTAATTCTATTCTTGATGGAGCATGTATATCAAACCTTACTCTAAATAGTCATTAGTTTAAAAAGAAATAATTAATGGAAATGAAATATTCTTAAACTAATGCTAGTATTTCAGTTAGAGGGAAGTCATATAGATGGTCGATTAACAGATGGAAATAACGGCAAATTTCACTCAAATAAAGAAAGAATGTATTTCTCTATATAAACCTAAATATACAAAAAAGATAGGTTGGTCACAACTAGAATTCCATAAGGAAAATATCTTCCCAACCAGGACTGACTTAACAACAACAACAATAATAATATTGTGGTTAGCTTCCAGCAAACTGTGTGTGCAATGCAGGTTCAATTGTTTGTTGGTTTACTTCACTGCATTTTATTTTTCTCCACATCTGTGATATCCCATTGCATTTAACAATGTGGTGTGAGATTAGTGCTGCTAAGTTGAGTTTTCTTTGTAACATTATGTGGAAGCAGTCTTCATTGGTTAACCAATGAACTATTGAGGTTTATGGGACATTCTTTTTTCTCCTTCAGATTGCATCTAAGAAATTTATGAGTCAGAACAAACACATTGCACATTGCCAAAATACTAAAACAGAATATTGAAACATTTGGGATCAATTGCAAAAATAAATATAACGAATTCATTAACATTTAAATGATTAACATATAAGCACATTAGCATATCATGTTTATTAGACACTCATGGACACAAGAATTCAAAAGAGAAAAATTTTATGTTAATTAGTAATTCTATATCGTAGTCATGACTGATGCCAGTGCCATCTGACTGGCACCTGTGCTGGTGGCATGTAAAAGGCACCATTTGAGCATTGGGCTTCATAGAGGCAGTGACATCAAGCCAAGTGAGATCGTAACTGTGACCAATGCTAGTGCTGTGTTGTGTAGTTGATCCGTTTAAAAACACCCTTCAATCGTTAGGTGATGTGCAGTGCTTGTGAAGACCTGTCAAACTGAGTGAAACTGTAGTCATGGCCAATGCCAGTGCCGTCTGACTGGCACACATACCAGTGGCACATAAAATGCAACATATAAGCTTTGGGCATCATGGAGGCAGTAACTGGTGACCAAGACATTTGGTGATATACTTTGCTTGTGTAGACCTATCAAGCCAAGTGAGACTGTAGTTGTGGTCAAGCCAGTGTCAGCTCAATGGCACCTGTGCTGGTGGCATGTAAAAACACCCACTACACTCTCGGAGTGGTTGGCATTAGGAAGGGCATCCAACCATAGAAACCTTGCCAAATCAGATCAGTACCTGGTGGAGCCCCACTGGCTAACCAGTTTTCAGTCAAACTGTCCAACCCACACCAGCATGAAAAGCAGACGCTAAATGATGATGTTGAAGTATAATTTGAATCAAAGCTTAATTTCAGTTGGTGTCACATTAGGCTGTAGAAAGAGAACACTTTTTCCTTAATAAAGGAAAAAACCCAACCAAAACAAAGGACTTATTCCCCTATTTAGGTGGACTATAATTTTCCTGAAACTTAAAAAAAAAAAAAATCACTATCATTCAGTATATAAGTGTTTTTTTACAAGCAACATTCCTGTATTATTGCTAAATACAAAGTACATACCACATTCATCCTCTTAGATTGATGCATGTAGAGTTAAAATGTAAATATATGGACACAGACATACCTGTGAGATTAGGAAGTTCGCAATACAGTCAGATAGTTCTGAGTTTGATTCCAAGGCATGCGACATGACAACTTGGCCCAAATGTCTTGGGTAGACTGAAACATTGTACATCAACTTCAGTAGATGGAAACTCTGCTGATTTCATTTCTATCATATACGTGTGTGTGTGTGTGTGTGTGTATATACATGTGTGTGTGCATATATACACACATATATGTGTGTATATATATGCATATATACATATATACATGTAGTCTGTGAAGAGCACATTGTATTAATTATGTAATATTTAGTTATTTAATACCCAGTGTGAACTTTATTTACATTATTTACATTTGACGGATATTTGTCCTCATCTTGTTTGTTATTAACACAACGTTTCAGCTGATAAACCCTCCAGTCTTCATCAGGTGTCTCGGGGAAATTTCAAACCTAAGGAATAGCCGAAGGAGATATCTTGTATCTGCTTGGAATTGAACTTGGAATCTTCGGGTTAGTAGCCTGTGCTCTTAACCACTATGCCATATGCCTGTGGGCAATTATGGAGTGAAATTTAGGGCTTATAAATCTAATATTTTTCTATCCTTCCTTAATACTGGTTCCCATATGCTATTCATATCTGCACCTGGTCTGCTTAGGAGATTGTTGTGTCCTAGCATATGTGCTGCTTCTTTTAATTTTTGTAATTTCCAGTGGTCTTCTCTGTCTATTATTTTAACTTCATCTCACCGGGGGAGATGTTCTCCATTTTTCCATACATGATCAGCTATACCGGATTTATCAATATCTCCTCGTGTCACAGCTTTGCAATGTTTGTCTACCCTTATTTTGAGGGGGCAGCCTCCAGACGACTTTGGAATCTCCTGCAACTTTTCTGGATGGTCTCCTTGTTTAAGTCGGTGAATGCTGCCACAATCCTTGCCTTCAATTCATCTTTGCTGTTACATGGGGTTTTGTTTGTCTCTTGCTCAACTGTGACCCACACATAATAATCAAGGGGGTTGCAGTCTGGAGATTTAGGTGACCAGATTTTAGGAGTGATGTGGTCGCAGAAATTGTCTGACAGTCATGACTGGGTTCTCCTGCTTATGTGGCATGGTGCAAAATCCTGTTACCAGATATAATTTCTTTCCAGCAGTCACCCTCTTCACTACCTCCTCTAGGCATTTAATATAGGTTTCCATATTGATGTGAGGCCATGTGGGAAGATGAATGGAGGCATAACATCACCATCACTAGTGATCAGTCCAAGCAACATGATGTTGAATGGATGTTTGATTGTTATTACTCTTGGTACATGTCCTCAGATTTCACAGTCTTCAGAATGTCACCCAAACACTCCGAAGACAGAATTGGAGCTTCTAGCATGAATGCCAAGCAGTACAACATGTTGTTTCCAAATTTTTGGAGTGAATTACATCATGGTGCTATTTTTCTCACAGATAGTGCCCAACTAACCCTACTATACTGTGTAGTTGACAAAATCAAAAGCAAACAATGTGCATGCGTGAAATAAAAAATATAAAATGACGACAATTTACTCATCACACCCTCTATATACATATATCTATATGCGTATGGATATATAGATACACACACACACACATATATATATGCACACACACACACACACACACACACACATATATATAAATGTAATAATTTTTAAAATAGCACAGATATTATTCAAAATGGATATATATATTTTCAATAAAGCTGAATAAAATGTGAAGCAATGTAAATATGCTACTTTATGTATCTTCAAGTAAGTATGTATTTCTCAGTACTTTGACACACCATTTATCTTATTCAAATATTAATAAATATGTAATTCAATAGATAAATATCTATTTAAATGTCTAAAGGCTTGAGATGTGTTATTATTAAGATAATAATTTCCAGACTATTAACCTCATCTTTTCAGTGTTTATTTACAAATTGTATATCAACACTGAATATTGAATCAGTTCAACCTCCGATCGACAGCATGTTATGAACATTGTAACACCATGGATTTGAAATAAAACCATTCTTCTTTAGCCTTGGGTTGGCTTTCTATGAGTAAACCTCTGATAGTAGGCACTCTAGGCATGAACCATCTCTTTATTATTTCAATTTTGCAAAGGCGGTGAGCTGGCAGAACTGTTAGCATGCTAGGTAAACTGCTTACCAGTATTTCGTCTGCCACTACATTCTGAGTTCAAATTCTGCTGACGTCCACTTTTCCTTTCATCTTTTTGGGGTTGATAAATTAAGTACCAGTTGCGTGCTGGAGTTGATCAAATCGACTGGCTCCCTCCCCCAAAATTTCAGGCCTTGTGCCTATAACAGAAAGGATTATTATTTCAGTTTTCATATATCTGTATCTTTTTTTAAGATAGTTTAGTGTAGTTTGAGGTGGATTTGACTGCTATTTCTAGCAGACCATGTGACTACATATAGATTACTAACCTGCCTTCAAGAACCTTTACTTTTTAACTAAGTGTACAGATGCATGCTGTAATAAATAACCTGACAACAATTTTAGTTCAGAGCGATTAAAAAGAAGCGTAAGTGTATATATTTTAAATATGAATACTAAATATATATAAAAAAACATTAACTAAGTTTAAGATTTTAGGTCTGCAAGTCCTGAAAATTATAAACATAATCAATATTTGCTGTTGCTTCAACTAAAACATTTAATTAATGTAATGAATCTGTCAATCTTCCCATACTTCTCGTACCTGGTAGTGCTATTAATTTACACATAACTAATATTTTCTTCATGCTTGCAGGAACAGCAAATATCTTAGAAAAAGCAGTACATTCTCAAATAATCATACCGAAGGAAGACAGTCTCCATTTCATAAGCATTCTAAAAGTATTTAATAAAGTACGACGGGTGATATATGACATGTTATATGAAAATTTATAGCATAACCAAAATCCTAATAAGTAGGAAGGTAGATAAAACACAAACCCCTTCAGGTAGATGTCCCTGCTCAGTATGTAGAAAAGGAGTAGGTAGTAACTCTATAAGATGTACCCGGTGCAAGCTATGGACACATAAGAGGTGCAGCAACATCAAAGGCAGGTTAACTAGCAAGTTAGTTTTTGTTTGTGGCAGATGTTCAGGTGCAATAAAGACTGTAAACAAACAGGAAACAACTTCTATCTCATTCCAGGGTGAAAAACTAGAGGTAGTCGATAGCTTCCGCTATCTGGGCGACCAAGTTAGTAGTGGGGGTGGGTGCACTGAAAGTGTAGCAGCTAGAATAAGAATAGCCTGGGCAAAGTTTAGAGAGCTCTTACCCCTGCTGGCGACAAAGGGACTCTCACTCAGAGTAAAAGGCAGACTGTATGACGCATGCGTACGAACAACCATGCTACATGGCAGTGAAACATGGGCTGTAACTGCTGAGGACATACGTAAGCTCGCAAGGAATGAAGCCAGTATGCTCCGTTGGATGTGTAATGTCAATGTGAATACCCGTCAGAGTGTAAGTATCTTGAGAGAAAAGCTGAACATTAGAAGCATCAGTTGTGGCGTGCAAGAGAGACGATTGCGCTGGTTTGGACATGTGGTGAGAATGGATGAGGATAGCTGCGTGAAAAAGTGCCACACCCTAACAGTTGAGGGAACCCGTGGAAGAGGTAGGCCCAGGAAGACCTGGGCTGAGGTGGTGAGGCAAGACCTTCGTACATTGGGCCTCACCGAGGCGATGACTACTGACCGAGACCTTTGGAAATGTGCTGTGAGTGAGAAGACCCGGCAAGCCAAGTAAGATCGTTGCCAGTGCCCCTGGACTGGTTCTTGTGCGGGTGGCACATGAGATGCACCATTTTGAGCGTGGCCGTTGCCAGTACCGCCTGACTGGCTCCCGTAGGATTTTCGAGCGAGATCGTTGCCAGTGCCCCTGGACTGGCTTGTGCGGGTGGCACATAAAAGACACCATTTCGAGCGTGGCCGTTTTCGTGCGGGTGACATGTAAAAGCACCCACTACACTCTCTGAGTGGTTGGCGTTAGGAAGGGCATCCAGCTGTAGAAACTCTGCCAAATCAGACTGGAGCCTGGTGTTGCCATCCGGCTTCACCAGTCCTCAGTGAAATCGTCCAACCCATGCTAGCATGGAAAGCGGACGTTAAACGACGATGATGATGATGATGATGTAGTTGAGAGAAAGGTATGGGAAGCCAAAAGGAACAACAGCTACTGAGCACAACTCCATAATGTAGACATTGTTGAAAGAGAGAGAAGGAGAGAGAAAAGGAGAGAGAGGAGAGAGAAAAACATCCATAACTGACATACAGTAATAAGTTAAAACAAAGAGAGAACTCACTGTGGACAGCATTAACCCTTTAACATTTAAACCAGCCATATTTGGCCAAAATATTCTACCTGTCTTATCTTCAAACTGGCCAGATCTGGCCTCTCACACTTACCCTACAATATTATTATAAAAATAAACACTCATGTCATAATGCATGACTAATTCATGTTGATGTGATTAAGTAAGCATTACACTTGAACCGAGTAATCTAAATACTAAAAGGTTAATAGCAAGAAATGAATAACAGATAAATAGTACAGATGGCCTAGTTACAGATGAAGGATCAGTAGGTATGACCTTTGTGTAGCACTTCTGAACTTATGAGAAAAGGAAGGAATAATCTGCAGACCAAAAACTCAATTGGTTAAAATCTCTGCAATAGCCTGGTCCTACTACAGTCACCCAAGTGCCAGGTGGTAGCTTTAAATTAGGCAATAGATAATGTCTTTGATCCAAGAATATATATATCATTAATGCATCTGACAGGCTTCTACACAACTTCTATCTTCCCAGCTTTGTTCACATAGCTTTAATCCAACCTGAGGTTAGAGCAGAAGACACTTGGCCAAAGTGCCATGTTCTAGGATCAAATCCAAAACTATGTAATTGTGAAGCAAACTCCTCAGCCACATAATGGTCGAGAAACTAATATGCAAGAAGACTAAGATTACAATAGGATAATAAACTGAATCACAGATTGAAAATATTCCAAGATCTCCTCAGGTCTGAGGAAAATAGATATTGCTACTTTGGATAGCATTTCCATAACAGTTGATGGACATTAATTAACTCAAAGATCTGTGGAAATACCTGGAGATATATGACAAGGCCTCAAATATCATTCAAGGAATATATATTGAAATATTGGAAAAGTGCTAAAATGAAGTAGAACCTGAAGTTTAGCTGAAACTGGAAGTGTCAATACTTTACAAAATTCAATTTATTTTGAAGGTCGTTTGCAGACAGGCCAAATGTTACAATAAATACATAAATGTATCTGTAAAATTCTGAAGTTCTAAATTGAATATTTATTATCTTAATTCTTCCATTAGATAATTATTTTGAAATTAAAATTTGCAAAGTCCCAATCTATAGGTCTTTGATTCATTGTCAGAAACAGTATTATATCTGAAAATTTATCTAGTTTTTTTATGGTTTATATATATATACATATATATATTTATGTATCATCATCATCATCATCATCATCATTGTTTTATGCTTGCTTTTCATGCCAGAATGGATTCTATGGGTTGTCATGGTCAAAGTTACCATGTGTTTTGAAGATAGGCTGGGGAACTTGAATTTCATTTTTGGCTTGGTTTGCATGACTGGATGCCTTTTCTGACACTAACCACTTTACAAAGGGTAAAGGGTGCATTTTGCATGATAACAGTATAAGAAAGGCAATTGTATATGCATGTATGTGTTGTGCGTGTGTGTGTGTGTGTGTGTGTGTGTGTGTATGTGTGTGCATATATATATATATATATATATATATATATATATATATATCATGATCATCATCGTTTAACGTCTATTTTCCATGCAGGCATGGGTTGGTTTGAATGAGAGCTGGCAAGCCAGATGGCTGCACCAGGCTCCAATCTGGTCTGGCAAAGCCTCTACAGCTGGATGCCCTTCCTAACGCCGACCACTTTGAGAGTGTAGTGGGTGCATCCAGCAGTAGAAACTTTGCCAGATTAGATTGGAGCCTGGTGCAGCCTTCTGGCTCACCAGTCCTCATTCAAACTATTGAACCCATGCCAGCATAGAAAGCAGATGTTAAA
This sequence comes from Octopus bimaculoides, assembly GCF_046866305.1. Lineage (NCBI taxonomy): Eukaryota > Metazoa > Mollusca > Cephalopoda > Octopoda > Octopodidae > Octopus > Octopus bimaculoides. Next base: position 43,621,702 of record NC_142928.1, read on the forward strand.
CAATGATGACGACGACAATGATGATATATATATATATATATATATATATATATATGTTAGGATGTATGGCCTAGTGGTTAAGGTGTAGTGCTCATGATGTGAGCTCATGGTTTCAATTCCTCGACCGGGTAGTGTATTGGGTGCTTGAGCAAAAGTAGATATATCTCACATTGCTCTGTGATCACTTTGACACCTGATGAGTAGTACACTGTGCACCTGTTCATATAACATTGATTTGTTGGAGGGAGTGAGCTAATGTACAGTATATACATTTGATCACTATAAGCAAATCATTTGTACTGTTTGTTTGGCAAATGCTGAACACTCATATGTCATCTTTGATGGAAGAAGCCATCATATATATATCATCATCATCATCATTTCCATGCTGGTATGGAAATGATGATGATGCTTTCCATGCTAGCATGGGTTGGACGATTTGACTGAGGATTGGTGAACTAGATGGCTGCACCAGGCTCCAATCTGATCTGGTAGAGTTTCTACAGCTGGATGCCCTTCCTAACACCAACCACTTCGAGAGTGTAGTGGATGCTTTTTCGTGACACCGGCATGCGGGACAGTCAGTTGGTACTGGCAATGGCCATGCTCAAATGGTGGTTTTTACATATATATATATATATATATATATATATATATATATATATATATATATATATATATATCAAAATGCGGAGTAGATGGAGCAGGGACAACTGAAGAAGGGTAATATTATTTATGTTGCATGTCTCGTTTCTCTGTTTGTTTTTTTTTGTTGTTCGAAAAAAAGTTCGTTTTCTGTCTTGATCTTTATGTTTTCGTTTCTCATTGTGTTTAACGTTATTTGTGATGTCCTGTACCCATATATGCTTGTATGTATACATATAGATGTCGGCATGTACATATATGTATGGATATATGCATATAATTATATATTATTTATATTATTATATGATTGAATGCCACGCATTGCCTCCAAGTAAGTTTTATTATATATATATGTATGTATATATATATATATATATATATATATATATATATATATATATATACATATATATACATATATATATATATACATATATATATATATTTATATATATATATATATATATATATATATATATATATATATATATATATATATATATATATATATATATATATATATATATACATATATATATATACATATATATATATATATATATATATATATATATATATATATATATATATATATATATATATATATATATATATATATATATATATATATATATATATACATGTATATATCAGTTCAAGAGGGCAAGATACATCTACATATGTGTGTGTGTGTATATCAAGGATTTAATTGCTTTCACATTCAGCAATGCCTGCTCTTTTACAGATGACATTACCCTTCATTTCTCCTTAACTTTTCCCAATCATGCATTTTCCATAGCCTAGCCACATCATGCTAAACCTGCATAGATACCTTGAAAGCATTCTTCAGTTGGTCCATGACAATTTTATTTCTTTTAGCAGCATAAAATGCTCAGTCACTACTCACATAAAAAAAAAAAAAATACCAGTGTACCACTGTCCTACTAAATATCAGCAGAACTCTGCTATGAAATTCACTCACTCCAAATGTTGAGCCTCTGTTATCAGTGATGATCTCTATTTGTGAAAGCACATCCTTAGCATTGCTAGGATCACATTCCCAAGACTGTCTTCCTTTTCAGAAACAGAAATTATTTAATCCTTCACCAGCTACTGGTACTCTACAAGGCTCAAGTGTGGCTCCAAGTGATGTACTACAACTATACCTGGAATAGTAAACATTGAATAAAGAAATGCATGGTCACTACAGCATATCATTTATGACTTAGAATTAGAATTTTACTGCCTTGGTTTAAAATATGTAGGCTTTAAAAGTCTTCTGTGAGGACCCCATATATAAATAAGTTGCTGTGATACTATTGAAGGCTTTGCCTTAATATAATTTGCCTATGTATATCCTGGCAGAAATCATTCCTCTTACTTTTGTATCAAAGGAAAAAGTAAAGTTAACAGTAGGAGGAAAGAAAAGACAATAGTTTTCTAGTGCCGTTCTTACTCTCAGTTATTGTGTTGCAAGTAATCTGTAACAGTCAAGTGGACAGGTCTACTGAAAGTTAAGCTAATGAAATTCTTGTATAATATTCTTATTCCTTATATAACAGAGCTCTGTTATACAAATAGGCTGACTGGGTTGTTGAGTAAGTAGTAGATTGGCTGTAGACACAGCAGAATACCATGAGAATATGAACTTTTGAACCCAGGACCAGTAAGTAAGCATCATATTAACTTGGTGATCTGTGACTCTACTATTCCCATATGCTATTTAAATAAATTTTCCTTTGATTATATGAAAACCAGTGCTGTCAAATTCCTTTACAGGCCAATGTTAATCCTTAGGAAGAGCAATTAATGTTGCTAAAGAAACATTGTTAGAAGCAATCAATCATGCTTAACCATATAGCTGTAAGAATGGCAAATTAAGCACAATTCCTCAGATAGAGAGAAGTTCAGTGGCTGTTAAATTGATTTCATTCTTTCAAAGATAATATAGTTTGCAAAAATTGTATTATATAAGCTCAGAGCCAGGCTTTATAGAAAACAAAGCTATAATGAAGTGAATGGAATTTTGTACATTACTGGTACTTACAGGAGTAATTTTGTATATTACTGGTACAGTACAAAAGTGTAGTTAAATGCATTATTCCAAGCAGAATTGAAATGTTAAATTGGAACGGTTGAAACTAAACCCTCGCTACCAGCATTGCCAACAACATAAACTACACAATCTCTCCATCAATAGTGGCCAGCAACAGCAATAACAACAACAGTAACCACAATCACCATCATTATAATAAAAAATGTTACAACAGCTCCCATAAACTATAATACTATCTCCACCACCAATCCCATCACCCACAAAAGAAACATCTTTGCTGCCACTTTCTCCACCAACATATATACAAGACAACATTTGTTTGCCAACAATGTGGAATTCAGATAGAAATATAGACACCCTCTCCAGGGACCTGACCTACTCAAACCATCAAAAGAGAAAACATAAGTAGGATCCACAATCACAGATGCATGAACAGAAAAACCAGATTAGTCAACAAACTTACTTAGTTCAGACAATGAAATATGTGAGGAATGGGGCTCTATATAGCATGTGAAAAAAGAAAGACAACCTGGAACAGTTGTGACCCTATGTTTTAACTAAAATGTGACTAAAACTAACTACAAAAACATGCTTTTCTAGAGAGTTATTATTACTGTTATCCTATATGGGTGGTAAGTAACCAAAATGACAGCTATATACCACTTGAAATTAATATAAAGTACACCATCATATCATGATCCTAGGGAAGCACAGAAAAATCATTTATCTTAGATCAATACCCCAAAAGCCAATCAAAACTCAAAGGGTGAGGCAGATGTTGATCACTGTTAGAAACGCACACAAAATTCCCGACTTAGTTTACTTCAAGAGTGGTGATTCTATAAAATTCGTGTAGAGAGTTATGTGCTATACTCACACTAGCACCAAACAACAGAGTGCTTTCTGTCTTGAAAACAACACCACAGCCACAATAACATCAGCAGAAAGAGTAATACTAATACCATCAACAAATTTCTGAGGCAGTGAAGAAGATAACTATCACTGCCTTCGATGCATGAAACCTCACATGAGTTTTTCTCTCTACAAGAACAACATCAATATCACCACCAATGCAAATATAGACATGCATAAACCAGTCCTTATCTTTTCCCCTCCGGATTATCATCAAATAATAATGGGGAAGAAGGGAACAGTATATGAGTGTGTGTATCCCTCTCTCCATCAATCTATCTTTCTACGCACACACACATGTGCACACATGCATACAGATGTGTGGTGTGTATATGTGTGCCTCCAAGTGTGTGTGTGTGTGTGTGTGTGTGTGTGTGTGTGTGTGTGCGCACACTTTTTTTCTAATCTATCCTGGCATTTTTGATTTTTGGTCATTGTTCTTTCACTCTTATTTGACAATCATGAATTCAAAAATATACAATCTCCTCATCCACACAACAAAACATTTCTTATTGCACCATAATACTGACAGATTTGACAAGCTTTATTTGACATAATAATCTATACGTGATGCATACCTATAGTTCTAATTTCTCATTTTACATTTTTAAAATGTTATAATCTCCAAGTTAATCCACATATATTGAAAACCTAGAAAGGAAAATAAACAGAAAATTTAACAAGAGAAATGCTTTTCGGCCATCTATCTCCTCACAGATATCTATCTCTCTTGTTTGTCTATTACACACACAGAGACATACATATATGTATACACATAAACACATATATACAAAACATATATGGATATAACACACACACACACACATACGTACACATGTATATATGTGTGTATGTGTATATATATATATATATATATATATATATATATATATATATATATATATATATATATATATATATATATATATATATATATGTATATGCAGGTATGTATGTATACATTAATATATGCAAACACACATATACATATACATGTACATACATAAAACTCTACTTGCGTAACGGGTGTGGTGGGGACCAGAGGTAAGTTGACAGAGAAGGTAGACTTCTTACATGACACATGTACAGGCATAGTTACCAGTATGAATGCATGTGAAACAAATTCTGTCAAATGCTTAGAAAGTACACTTGTTGTAGTTGATAACTTTTATAATATTGATGACCTAATTGATAGCAGAGATGAAGGCTACTAGAATATTATTAGTCAAAATAAGAACATTTGTATACAAAGTGCATTGCTACATGGTAATAATATTGGTGAATGAATGCTCTGTTGGATGTGTAATACTAATGTGCATGAACAACAAACCACAAATGAATTGAAAGGAAAGCAGAGTAGGCACATACCTTTATGGAGATGCTAATTGTATAAAGAAGTGCTGAGCACTTGAAATAGGTGAAACTGTAATCACTCAACTTGTTGATATGATTTTCTGACCAGAATAAATCACACATTCATATACACCATGATTCTCTATATTTCATAGATTTTTACATTTAACTCTACCGCCTGACTAGCCTTTGAGCCGGTGGCACGTAAAAGCACCCACTACACTCTTGGAGTGTTTGGCGTTAGGAAGGGCATCCAGCTGTAAAAACTCTGCCAAATCAGATTGGAACCTGGTGTAGCCATCTGGTTTCACCAGTCATCAGTCAAATCGTCCAACCCATGCTAGCATGGAAAGCGGACGTTAAATGATGATGATGATGATGATGACTTCTGTTATTTGTTTCTGTACAGCAGTAAGTAAAACTATATTCTCCTACACATCTAATTCAACAGTTTCTTGGGATACTTCTCTCCATCGATCCACATGATTCCAAATGACATGGATGCCATCATCATTCTAAGTTTCTGTATCATAATTAGCCAATGACAAGTATTTTCCTTTTACCTTTGGCTGTGTGGTCGTAATTTCTTCGTTCGATTATTTTCATTCGTTCATTTTATACTCCCCTGTTTTATTCCCATCTGGTTTCAGTATTATCTTTTAATACTATCAATGGCATCATTGTTTTTAAGTCCCTCCAACAACTTCATTGATAACTTCATTCTTTTCATTTGACACAACTTCATACTTTTCATTTATTGCATTCGTGTCTTCCTCACTTCCTCAGGTTTTCTAACTACAGTTTCTGTATCATCTTTCCTTTTTTGTTCCTGTGCATTTTAATCAGTTTACATGGACGCATCCTGTCGAATGCCTCTCTATGTCTAAATACAAAGTGCCTTTCTCCAACCAGCAGAACCATGGTATCTTTTGATGTTTTGTCATCTATAATAGATTTAGTCACCAGCAACAAAATCTTTCATTAGTCTAACTCATTGCAGTTCTCTCCACAATTTTTCACTCGCTCTTACTCCCATGAAAATTTCTTGCTGTATGGAGAGAATTTAAATTTATAATCATATCACTACTTGTGGTTTCCAGGAAATAAGTAGGCAGTTGGAATTAGGTGATTCTATGTTAACATTGGAATCAAATACAAATTCATTTGGACTTGTCCTGAGTGATTCTGAAACGGAATTGTTTGCACTAAGAACCCACACCAGGGTTACTTCCAACTTACATTTCTCCTTTCCTAATGTTTTCTACATTGCTTCAGTCATTATCCTGTTGGGACACTCCACGGTGTCATTACTAAATGAAGGTCTTCAGGTTCTGGCTATATATAAATGAGAAACCCATTCTAAATTATCTCGCTGACATACTACGACGAAATACCCAAGATGCAGATAAGATAGAGATTTTTTATTTATTTACGGCCTCAAACATCTCATAATACCTTCGCGCTTTAGTTTTGCCCCCTATTATTTATCTTGTTTCTCTCCATGAAATTCAATTGAATTCAGTTGTTGTCTTAAATTCATGCTTATTCATTTTCTAAGCTTCCTAAATTCATGCTACGTTATATTCTAATCACCCAGAATTCATTGCTCTTTTAAAAATTACGATTTATGCATTGTTGTCTCTCAAATATTTAAAATCTACAATTAAGAGCCCTATCTACTCGCTGGCGGTACCTACCCACCACTACCCATTTTCCTTTATTCAAAAATTCTTATCGCTCCTTAAAATTATGGCTTTTAAGTGTTGATTTCTCAGCCCAAGAATTACAGCGTGATGTGCTGCTTGACTGGTCCCCCCTCTCTCTCTCTCTCTCTCTTTATATATATATATGATGATGATGATGATGATCTTTTCTCCCGCCATGCCTCTGTCTACCCCTCCATCCTCTCTCTCTCCTTCGTAGTTTTTCCTTAAGGTCTTCAGGTTCTGGCTATATATAAATGAGAAACCCATTCTAAATTATCTCGCTGACATACTACGACGAAATACCCAAGATGCAGATAAGATAGAGATTTTTTATTTATTTACGGCCTCAAACATCTCATAATACCTTCGCGCTTTAGTTTTGCCCCCTATTATTTATCTTGTTTCTCTCCATGAAATTCAATTGAATTCAGTTGTTGTCTTAAATTCATGCTTATTCATTTTCTAAGCTTCCTAAATTCATGCTACGTTATATTCTAATCACCCAGAATTCATTGCTCTTTTAAAAATTACGATTTATGCATTGTTGTCTCTCAAATATTTAAAATCTACAATTAAGAGCCCTATCTACTCGCTGGCGGTAACCCGCCCTCCCACCCCCTCCACCGGAAGTTCATTCCTCTGTCATCCCACCCCCTCCACCGGAAGTTCATTCCTCTGTCATCCCACCCCCTCCACCGGAAGTTCATTCCTCTGTCATCCCACCCCCTCCACCGGAAGTTCATTCCTCTGTCATCCCACCCCCTCCACCGGAAGTTCATTCCTCTGCCATCCCACCCCCTCCACCGGAAGTTCATTCCTCTGCCATCCCACCCCCTCCACCGGAAGTTCATTTCTCTGCCATCCCACCCCCTCCACCGGAAGTTCATTCCTCTGTCATCCTGTCAACCTCGGCTGTCTCCCGGAACCCATCTAGTGGCCTTGGCCATCCTCTCCCCTACCTTTGGGTAGCGCATTAAGGTTGAGAAATGTTTGCAGGTTGTAGGTACTGTTTTGCTTATGAATTCTTCCAATTGCAAGTTTTCTTTTCAGGTACACGACACTGCTTTTCCCCTTCCCAGGCTACAGGCCCACACCCCCAACACCCATACTGTTAGGATTGGCACTCTCAACGTCGGCACGCTGAAAGGTAGATCTGGTGAAATTGTTGAGATGCTTGAACGGAGATGCGTAGATATGTGCTGCATCCAGGAAGTAAGATGGAGAGGAGGTTCTGCAAGGTTCCTCACAGGCAAAGAACACAGGTACAAGATTTTCTGGGCAGGGAACACTGACGGGGTCGGGGGCGTAGGAATACTTCTAGCGGAGAAATGGGTGGATAAGGTAATCGAGGTCGTTAGAGTAAGTGACAGAGTACTTAAGATCAGACTAGTGCTTCATCATAGATTAGCTACTGTCATCTCAGCCTATGCACCTCAACCTGGGCTACCAGATGGTCTGAAAGACCAATTCTATGACACCCTCTTGCAAACTACCTCGTCGACGAGTGACAGGGACCTTCTCTTTGTGGCTGGAGACTTCAACGGTCATGTCGGACGTCGTGCTGGGGGCTTCCATGGCATACATGGAGGCTATGGCTTCGGTTCCCGCAACGAGGAGGGAACCAGACTGCTGGAGTTCTGTGATGCAACCAATCTTATGGTCTGCAATACCAACTTCAGGAAACCTGCCAGTCACCTAGTCACCTACCGCTCCGGCAGACACTCTAGCCAAATCGACTACATCCTCGCCAGAAATAGGGAAAGAGGGCGGCTTATAAATGCCAAAACCTACCCTGGCGAAGAATGTACCCCACAACATAGATTAGTAGTTAGCGACTTTGGGATCAAGGCAAAATGGGTGCCCAGAATTAGACAGGCTTGGAGAAGAAGGGTGTGGAAGCTTAAAGACCCTGCAAACGGACAGAGACTTAGAGACAAGTTACTTGAAGCATTTAACGAAATAGAAGGGGATATAGCATCATACAACGTGGAAGACAATTGGAGATTTCTGCGGGACAACCTGTTGAAAGCCACCGACCAGATTTGTGGGTGGTGTAAGGTCCCCTCCCAACCCAGAGTAACGTGGTGGTGGAACAAGGAGGTAGACAGGGCTATTAAACAAAAGAAACAGGCTTGGAAGGACTGGAAGAACGGTGGTAGCAGGGAATTGTACCAATGTGCCAGAAGGGAGGCTAGGCGACAGGTTTATTTAGCCAGAGGGGAAGCAGATAAGGAAAGATTTGCCAATGTTCTGCGCCGTGAGGACCAAAGACTCGAGGTATTTCGTGTTGCAAGACAGTGTAGGAGAGAGAATAGTGATGTTGTAGGAGAGAAATGTGTTCGCATGGATGATGGTACGCTTGCATTAAATGAGGATGCAAAGAAAGAGGTCTGGAGATGCCACTACGATAGATTGCTTAATAAAGAGAATGAATGGGAGAAAGAGAGCCTGCCTTATGTCGACCCAATAGAGGGACCAGCTATCCGAGTTGATAGTACCAGGGTAGATAAAGCAATTAAGAGTATGAAGACCGGGAAAGCCCCCGGCCCATCAGGAATCACTGCAGAGATGCTCAAAATATCTGGCAGTGTTGGCTATAGCCTAGTCACCCGTATTACGAACCAGGTGATACACGAAGGAGTCATACCCTATGACTGGTGTAGCAGCATCATAGTCAACTGCTACAAAGGTAAAGGGGACGCTTTAGATACAAATAATTACAGAGGCATCAAGCTGTTAGATCAGGTTATGAAAGTTACAGAGAGGGTCATAGCCCAACTAATTAGGGAGCGAATCAATTTAGATGAGATGCAGTTTGGGTTCGTGCCAGGTAAAAGCACTACTGATGCCTTATTTCTAGTGAGACAGTTGCAAGAGAAATACCTAGCTAAGGATAAACCTCTGTACCTGGCTTTCGTTGACATGGAGAAAGCCTTTGACAGGGTCCCCCGATCCCTTATCTGGTGGTCAATGAGGAAACTTGGGATAGAAGAATGGTTAGTGAGAGCTGTGCGAGCCATGTACAGAGATGCTGCCAGTAAGGTGAGGGTTGGAAATGAGTACAGCAATGAATTCCGGGTAGAGGTAGGGGTCCACCAAGGTTCCGTCCTCAGCCCCCTATTATTTACCATAGTCCTCCAGGCAATCACAGAGGAGTTCAAGACAGGTTGCCCCTGGGAGCTCCTCTATGCTGATGACCTTGCCCTAATTGCGGAGTCACTATCAGAACTAGAGGAGAAGTTTCAGGTGTGGAAGCAAGGTCTAGAATTGAAGGGCCTTAGAGTCAACCTAGCTAAAACCAAAATCCTAATAAGTAGGAAGGTAGATAAAACACAAACCCCTTCAGGTAGATGGCCCTGCTCAGTATGTAGAAAAGGAGTAGGTAGTAACTCTATAAGATGTACCCGGTGCAAGCTATGGACACATAAGAGGTGCAGCAACATCAAAGGCAGGTTAACTAGCAAGTTAGTTTTTGTTTGTGGCAGATGTTCAGGTGCAATAAAGACTGCAAACAAACAGGAAACAACTTCTATCTCATTCCAGGGTGAAAAACTAGAGGTAGTCGATAGCTTCCGCTATCTGGGCGACCAAGTTAGTAGTGGGGGTGGGTGCGCTGAAAGTGTAGCTGCTAGAATAAGAATAGCCTGGGCAAAGTTTAGAGAGCTCTTACCCCTGCTGGCGACAAAGGGACTCTCACTCAGAGTAAAAGGCAGACTGTATGACGCATGCGTACGAACAACCATGCTACATGGCAGTGAAACATGGGCTGTAACTGCTGAGGACATACGTAAGCTCGCAAGGAATGAAGCCAGTATGCTCCGTTGGATGTGTAATGTCAATGTGAATACCCGTCAGAGTGTAAGTATCTTGAGAGAAAAGCTGAACATTAGAAGCATCAGTTGTGGCGTGCAAGAGAGACGATTGCGCTGGTATGGACATGTGGTGAGAATGGAGGAGGATAGCTGCGTGAAAAAGTGCCACACCCTAACAGTTGAGGGAACCCGTGGAAGAGGTAGGCCCAGGAAGACCTGGGCTGAGGTGGTGAGGCAAGACCTTCGTACATTGGGCCTCACCGAGGCGATGACTACGGACCGAGACCTTTGGAAATGGGCTGTGCGTGAGAAGACCCGGCAAGCCAAGTAAGATCGTTGCCAGTGCCCCTGGACTGGTTCTTGTGCGGTTGGCACATGAGATGCACCATTTTGAGCGTGGCCGTTGCCAGTACCGCCTGACTGGCTCCTGTAGGATTTTCGAGCGAGAACGTTGCCAGTGCCCCTGGACTGGCTTGTGCGGGTGGCACATAAAAGACACCATTTCGAGCGTGGCCGTTTTCGTGCGGGTGACACGTAAAAGCACCCACTACACTCTCTGAGTGGTTGGCGTTAGGAAGGGCATCCAGCTGTAGAAACTCTGCCAAATCAGACTGGAGCCTGGTGTTGCCATCCGGTTTCACCAGTCCTCAGTCAAATCGTCCAACCCATGCTAGCATGGAAAGCGGACGTTAAACGATGATGATGATGATGATGATTGTCTGCCGCAGTGGCACATGTTTCGATATTCAATATTTAATTCAACTCTTGGTTGTAATAACCCCAACTGTTGCATAAAAATCAACCAGGAGTTCCAAAATAAGACATCATCATCATCATCTCAAGATCACGATCTTCATCATTGTTGTCATGATCATCTTCATTTTAACTTTGGCCATAGAAAACTCTGCAGAGTTTTCTATGACCATGTGCCCTTCCTAACACACACTCTAACTGTTTCCAAGTAAAGTAATAATCTCCCACTCTATCAAACAACTAATAACTTATGTGTTGAAGTTTGGGCTGCCTAGATTAGCCGATATTTTTGGAAGATATAACAGCACATTTGAAACCAACTTGCATACTAATGATGAGAGATACATATTATCACACAAATACTTACACATACATAACTTACACACATAAAGAGTCAGGGAACTAGCATCTGTAGATTATGTGATATGCATACAAAACCTGATTTAAATGAAAGGAAAACTACGTCTCAATGAATGACACCTAGTTTGAAAGATGTCATTTGCTTTCGTCTCAGTTATGATTTTCTTTCATATTTATACTCTTCTCAAGAGCATCGTTTTAGAATAACTCTGAGAAATATGCATATTCTTGCCAAAATTCATCAACAAAGAATATGGTCAATTGAATGCCATCAGCAAAACCAAAAACCCCAATCATTTCCAGTTTTGTTGTCTGCAACACAAATATTTTATTTGAATGGAATTGGAAGGAAACAAATATTGATACTTAAAGACATTTAACCCCCCACCCCAACCCACAAAAAAAAAATATATAAAAGCTAAAAGAAAGAAAAGCAACACCAATGAAACAAAAGAAATAATACAAAAATAACTTCCATTCATGTAAGAACAAACAAAAAAGAGAGTTTTATAACCTGAGGCTGTGATGAATATTATTAACTTGTGAAAACAATATCAAACATGGTGTTTTGAAAGATGAAGAAAGGCTATTAGAATATTAATGAAATGAAATAATTGTACAATTTTTCCCTTACAAACCTCTTTCTGAACAAATCTCTGAACAAAAAAATAAATAAATAAAAAAATAAAAATTATTTTTTATTTCTTCCAACCCAATTAAAGTATTTTATAAAATAAAAACTGAAACAAACACACACTTTCAGTATTAAAAATTTTTAAAATGCTTTTATTACCATTTCAGATGAAGAAAAATATAAAATCTAAGTAGTGAAAATATACTGGAATTAAGGGGTCTATTTTTTCTTTTGTAATAATTTTCATGTTGTTAGGAAGATTTTAGTTAAGTATTGCATAGGAATGAAATTATTCTCATGGTTGTCCAAAAATGCTGGAAACAGCTGCCACATCTCCTTCAAATCACACTGTACATCCTGGAAAAAGAGAACAACATTAAGTATTGCATTCCTAGATGAAGGTGTAGCATGGTCATCACCTGCAAATGAGCATTATCTGAGAGTTCATATGCTTTTGCTAATTGTTTTCCATGCCCATATAGTTATGAGCAGATATTTACATCTTCATGATCTGTCTACAATTGATGCTGGAGATTGTTAGAGTTTAAGGGAGAGAAAGGGCTGCACCAGCAATCACTTGGTACTCATTTTTCAACCAAGGAGACTCAAGTAATGCAAAATGATAAACCTTGCTTAACCCTTTCGTTACTGTATTTATTTTGAGATGCTCTGTATTTCTTTCAATTACTTTAAATATAACAAAGAATTTAGTAAAATAATTCAGTTATTACTCAGCTCGTGTTAGGAACATAAATTGTGACTAAGGTTTGGTGGAAGATTTTAATTCAAAGTTTATGAAAACAAGACATTTGTACTCAGAGGCAAAGCCGGTTTCAGCTGGATTGGTAGTGAAAGGGTTAAGGACACAACATGCAGCTCAGTCTGAGTATCAAACCTTTGACTTTATGACCACATGTCTAATGCCCTAACCACAAAGCCACATACCTAGTGGTCAGATATACATTAAAAGAAAGGGGAAGAGATTTTTGATCATAGGACTACCTATTTAGGTATGACTTAGGGCTAAACAACATATTTATTGTTAGGTTGTTTTTGTTTAGCATCATATTGGCCATGTCCAACCAAATTTTTGAAGTGAAGATATTTCAACCAAGATCATTTCATCTCAGTTACACAACTCAATGTAAAGTTCTTTTGATTATAAGATAAGAGAAATTTAGGAGAGATACAACTGCTATTTCTAGCAGGTCGAGGGAATGAGTAGAAAAGCTTTTACAGGCTCATAGATTTGCCTGTGTACAGTTAGACGGAATTCGATTATGACATTTATTACCAAGGAAAGAGGGTAGCAACAGTGTGACAGAATGCTGATCTGAATCTCTACAACATCCAGCCTTGAAATGTGTTGTTGCTAAATATTTACATTACTGAAAAATTACCATTCATTTTAATTGAATTACAGGAATAATAGAAGTAGCTATGAGAAAGGACAAAGATTAAGGTGAATATGATACTGAACTTGAGAAATGCGGTTTCAAAGATAGTAAATTGGTGAGCCATGGAAGCATCTAACAGAATGATTTATGATATTTGTTCTGGCTCACTGCATTCTGAGTTCAAATCTCATCAAACTCAAATTTGTTTTTATCATTTCAGGAGTTGGTTGATTGGTAGAATTGTTAGAATGTTAGAGTTGGTTGATTGGTGGAATTGTTAAAGTACTTTACAGCATTTGTCACTTGTTCCTTGCATTCTAAGCTCATTGCCAAATAAAAGGATAAACACTGAAGTGAATAAGATATGGAGACTGGCATCAGTATGGCATTTGTTACCATCCTTGTTACAAAGTCTACTTTTCCATACTTGCATGGGTCAGATGAGACTATGATGGGGTAAAGTATTTTTATAGATAGATGCATGGCCCTGCATAAGGATGACATGCAAATTCATGAAGTGTTCCATATTTTTGCCTGCTTGTGCCATTTAAAAAGCACTCAACACACTCTGTAAAGTAATTGGTACTAGGAAGGAAATTCAGCTGTAGAAACCAAGCCAAATCAGACTGGAACCAGTTGCAGCTCTCCTGCTTGCCAACTCTGGGCAAACTGTCCAACCCATACCAGCATGGAAAATGGATGTTAAATGATGATGATGGTAATGATGATGCTGCTGCTGCTGATGATGATGATGATTGGGATGCAGTCTCTTTAACCACTCAGGCTTGTTTGTGATTATATATTCAAGCAGTGGTGGGGGACAAATGCAGACACAAAGACACACACACACACATACACGCACACACACACACACACACACACACACACACACACACACACACACACACACACACACACACACACACACACACACACACACACACACAGAGGAGAGGCTTCTGTCTCTTTTAGTTTAACAGATCCACTTACAAGACGTCTGGTGCCATACAGTGGGAGTGAACCCAGAACAATGTGATTCGGAAGCAAGCTCCTTACCTTTGAAATTCTGAGTTGACAAATCATTCATTTCTTTATTGTTCTTTCAAGTTATGTTTAAAGGTATAATTTTAATGCTTCTAGAAAAATTATCTTTGCAAATTTCTACTGGTTCTTTTTAAGGGAAATTAGTCATTCTATGATTCTTACAAAGAATTGTGTCATTATTCTTCCTATGGAATTTCAAGGATTGATTTGAGAAAAGGAAGATAGCAAGTAAATCTAGCTACTATGCCAGTGCAGCTGGCATTTGAAAACCCAACGATTCTAATCATCGAAAGAACAAGAGTACGTTAGAAGTGAAAAATTCTATAAAATGAAAGGAAAGATGAGATGTAACAAATGTTTCAGTGTTACAAGTTTTACCAACTTGCTGCATTATGTGACTCAACCTAATGGACACTAGATCAGAAGCCATACAAATAAAAATAAACCAAAAAATCTATCCCCTTGACTGTTTTGTATCTTAACAGTCTTTTTATATTTCTTTTGAATTCAAATAAATAACAAAGCATGCTCTCTATCCTCTTTCTTAATTGCTCTACTGCTCTCTTTATATTTTAAGTATACAGTCTTGCTTGCTGAGCAAATTTTCCTAGAGATTATCTTTCGATGTTTTGCCAGCCAACTAACGAAGCAAACAAATCAGCCATCATAGATAACAGTTATTTTGTTTATTGCTGCTATATTCTTTCTTTTTGTGCATAGTTGATTTCAGAAACATATCATTCCCATGAGTTTTTATGTCTAAATAGACTTTAGAAACACTTTAGATTTGAAAACTTTTATTCTCTTACTGATTTCTTCCCCTTGCTTGTGGACACAATTGCTATCAATATATATAAGATGAATGGAGAATAAAGTTTAACTTAACATATATCATTTCATGTTAGAAGTCACATGTTTTTGAGCTTACACACACACACACACACACACACACACACACACACACACACACACACACAGATGCACGCACACACACACACGCGCACACACACACACACAAACACACACACACACATGTACATACAAGCATACATACAGACATAAAATATGCATGCACACACATGTGTGTATGTGTGTGTCTGTTTTTGTACATGTATGCATGTATATATATTTGTATATTTATATGCAAAATGGTTAGTACATCAACATTAAAAGATGTTGCATTTGAATTTCATCAGAGAAAGTTTTGCCTATTTTCCATCATTGAGTTAACATTTTCAAATATATACATTTTCTTATTATTTCCATAGAAGAATAGTGGAAGGCAGACATGGACAAGTACTGAATAAAATGGTCTTGTTAGCATTTAGTGAGGTCCATTTACATTGTGTGTTCAAATTTTAACTGGGTTGACTTGTCTTTCATTTACTACAGACCAAAATATAAGAGCTAACAGTCAGGTAGGTGCTGCAGACAATTCAATTGGCTGTTTCCTCCCCCAAAACTGTGGCTCTTGTGCCATTGCAGGATATGAATTTTGAGCTTTCACCAAATCATTTCTTTCATCAAATGTTTGCTGAGAAATAGAGTGGCAACCACTTTCTGATACCATTCCCTAGTCCAACCATGAAAAGCAATACTAATATCATGAATATTTTGAGGTGTCATGTAGGCCAGCATTCAAAAAGATTTGTTTTGATTACTGTCAGTGGAATTCCATGTGTGTGTGTGTGTGTGTAGATAGATTGATAGACAGACAGAGACAGGTTGAAAGAGGGAGACATATAAAAATGTATATGCGTATACACACACACACACACACACACACATACATGTGCATATGCATATTCATGAGAGTGTGTGTGTGTGTTTGTGCGTGTATGTATGTGCATGTGTGTGCATGCATGTGTGTGTGTGTATTTATATATATATATATATATATATATATATATATATATATAAATAATCACCATGTTAAGTTAGATATAAAGATTACCTTTTGGTATTAATACTGCTTCCATCACTAATAATTAAGTTTTAATAAGCCTGCTGACTATTTGTGGTATCTGTGTCTAAAAAAATGCTGAAATTGTATATATCATAGCAGTGAGATCTGACTGACATAAGGTGACTGGTGCTTCCCACAGAGGAGATTCAATAGACTGAAATCATGTGATATGGGAATTCTGGCGCCCATGACAGATGAATTTTGGTACAATCTACATGTATGCTTTTATGCAAATTTTGCTATGATCTACATGTGTGCTTTTATGCACCAAGCAAATTAATGAGAGGCTCTCTCAAGGCTAATAATGCAGTAATCAGTGTTCTAACAAGACATCCATGTTAAGCTGGATATAAAGATTATCTTTTGGTGTTAATATTGCTTGTGGTACAAATAATTTATTTATATCATTTGATGTAGATCTATAATACTGCATATACTTAGAGATGATGAAATTCAGCCTTAAAGCAATGGTAGTTTGTCTCCAACTACAAATTCTGATATTTCTGAAGGTGTCAACAGTGAAGCCTTACATGAAATATGCACTTGTGTGTACTGTCCTGTCTGACACTGAGCAAGAAGAATGAGAATCCATTGCTGCTGTAGAGATCATGCATCACATTAACACCAGAGTTGTGTTTGTGACAAGGTCGTTTTCCTAAATAGAATATGAATATTTTAAGTGGACTGTTGAGTGGTTAAATGAATGCCCTCGTGAACATCAAAAAACTTTTGTGAAAATTTGCATTCAACATAGAGCCCCAGACATATGGAATACACACTATAAGTCGTCTTGAAAGAAGAATAACTTCATTGAAACAAGACTGTTTACCCTCAAAATAGCATTGTGTTTCTAAAACAGATAACTCACATAAATTCATGAATTATGTTTTGATATTTTGCAATCAAAATTAAATTAATTCATCACTCATTAGATAAAGACTTGAAAAATATGTTTTGATAACATTACTTGGAAAAAATATTTTCATTTGCTCCAAGATTGTTTTAATTTGCTTCAGTTTATTTTAATTTGTACTTGAAAAGTATAAATAGTTGATTACATCGTCCAAGTATTTACTTCATCTGTTATCAATTTCAGACAAATGAAACTCAAAGTTGGCCAAGCAGGGTTTGACTTCCCAACATAGAAATGTAATCAAATGTTATTAGAAGGTAATCTTGTCTGTATACTGATCTCTAAAATTAGCACGACACCACAAAATGTGGACGCTAAGCATCAAGTAGAAAGTCAAATATGTCTTTGATTATTTGAAAAGGGACTAAGAACCATAATAATTTCATTATTGAAACCTTTCTACAGTCACTGACATTTTTCTATACAGGAAAATCACAGGCAGTCATCAAAGAAGGACCCCTTAATTTCCTTATGAGGTACAGTTACTCTTTTGAATGACTTCTTCATCCTTCACAATGAAGTTTGAAGGTCTGATTAAAAACATTTAGGGATTTCATATGTATTGGAAAACAAAAGTAATCAATAATAAATTTAATATCAAGTAAATTATTCAATTAAAATTACTTTTATTTAAGAGGTTAGAATTTTGAGGTCTACCTTAAAAGTTTAGTTGAAGAAATAATTAATTAAAAGTATTTGATAGAATCAGAAAGCAGCAGATGAAGAGGATAATAGTTAATAAAAGGCCAAAAATGAAAGAGAAAATTCATAACCCGAGAGAGATTTTGTCCAAGAAAATATAATTTAAAAATTAGTTCTAAATGTTACCTGTATTAATAAAGAAGCTAATAAACTCTGTTGCATAGACATATAAAAAAAATATTTCTCCAAGGTATTCTATCTCAGACAATTTCATAATATTGGAATAGTTGAACAAATGAAATAAACATTTCAGTCTCAGAGTACACACTATGTCTGTATCTTAAGAGAGAGAAGCGAGGAGGGAGAAATAGACAAACAAACAGAGGAGAGAAAGTGAGAGAGAGCGAGAGAGAGAGAGAGAGAGAGAGAGAGAGAGAGAGAGAAAGAGAGAGAAGTTGAAGGAGTGAGAGTGGGACAGAGTGAAAGAGAAAATCAAAATGAAATGATATTTTCAGGAAAGTAAAAGATGAAAGATGTTATCTTCTTCAATATATTCATAAATATTTTCCTTCTATTTTTAGCATTGTATGGTGTTGCGGTTGAATTTTAGCCCTGTGTCAACCTCAGTCAAGCAGAGAGATAATTACACACATTCCAGCTGTGGCCATCCTATCCTAGGGCTTTTTGGTTAAATGTCTTCATCCTCATCGTCGTCATCGTCGTCGTCGTCGTCGTTATCATCATCATCATCATTTAACATTCACTTATCCATGCTTGTATGGATCAGATGAAGTTTATTTAGTCAGATTTTCTGTGGCTGGATATCCTTTCTGTTACCATCCTTCACTTACCTCAAAGAAAGGAAATCTTTCCCCATGGGGCAAGCATGGCTGTGTGGTAAGAAGCTTGCTTTCTTAACTACATGTGAAAACAAACAGGAAGGGCTGCTGAGCCTAAATGCAGTTCTGGTGGAGAGACAAACAAGAACGTGTCTTCCTTGTTCCAGCTACAATAGAGAGAAAGAAAGAAAGGTGGCCAATGGTCACGTGGGAACCACGGGAGCAAGAGAGGAGGAGTAAAGGAGAGAGGGTGACAAAGTAATAGGATAGAATAGTGGGAGAAGAGGAGGTAAAAGAATAAGAGAGAGAAAAAAGAGAGAAAAACAACAAAGTGAAAAGATCGAATAGAGTGCACATCAGAATTATTAAGATAAAACTTACTTCGAAGAGGATGCATGGCTTTCAATCATATAATAATATAAATTATATATATATATATATATATATATATATATATATATATATATATATTTATATGCATATATACATACGTACATGTACATACTTACATCTATACATATATGTATATATGCATATGTGGGCACAGGATGTCATGAAGTATACTCAACAAAAACGTATGAAGCACGAGTACATGGAACATGAACTATTCTTTCGAACAGTGAAAGACACAAATGGAAAACAAAACAAACAACATAAAGAACGACCCTTCATCAGTTGTTGGTTGTTTTTCTAATCTTGTATTTTGAGCATTTAACAATATTTCATTAGATGATGCAATATATATAAGCACAAACAAATGGAAAACAGACACAAAAGGTTGCCAAATCCTTATCGTTTATTTCTAAAGGACCTATGCAATTTCGCACTCGCAAAGATAATATTGATCCCCTTTGGTGGTGCCAGCAAGGAGAAGCTACCGAGATATAGCAACTCAATGAACAAAGGACCAAACATGACAGAAAGGGAACATACAGACATGAAAAAATATGCAATATACTATAAACAAATGAGATAATATTCAAGATGCAACAAATGGACAGACAAAAGACAAAGACAAAAACAAACTAGATGGAATGTGGACATATGAAGAAAATGCAACAAATAAAAAAAAATAGGGCTTTTGGGTTAGACAGGAGATGAAAATATGGTTAACGTCAGGAGGAATATCCTAAAAGATTAGAAATGGAGGAACAACAGAGAAACTGCAAAATGTGTCAAAATTGAGAGGCATAGATCATATGGATGATAACCGATGAGGATTTGGTGACCTTCTGTGTCTGTTTTCTATTTGCTTGTGCTTATATATATTATGTGTTTTTAGCTTAAATATACAAGGTCTGATCAATAAGTATCTGGACTGTTGCTATTGTAATGAAGCTAAAGTACACAAAGTAAAGCCATTTGGCAAATCCTGAACTAGAACATTGCTGTGCATGTGCACTAAGTTTTAATGTTCTAGCTCACTTCCGCTCTTTACAGCAGTGCTTGGAAGGAAGGTGTGTAGCGTGTGATTGTTACATTGACCCTGACAGGGTAAGTTGTCATGATGATACATGCTCAGTAGCCTATGCAAAGTTGCAGAAAGTGTATGGAGAGGAGTGTATGAGCCACACACAAATGTACAAAGAGCTCAGACGTTTCCAAGATGGCCAAAAAATGTCGATATTGACGAATGTTCTGGGAGACCTGCAGCCGTCAGAACTGAGAAAGGCGTTGCAGATGTGTGTCCAGCTGTGAGGGGAATCATCAAATCACCGTCCATGAGTTATCAGAAGATGTGCAGATTAATTACAGTTCAGTTCAGTCCATTATCACTGAAGATTTGGGTATGAGACACGTGTCTGTCAAGATTGTGCCAAAATTTCTTTCAGCTGACCAAAAAGACACTCGGGTTTCA
The DNA here is from genome assembly GCF_046866305.1 of Octopus bimaculoides. Lineage (NCBI taxonomy): Eukaryota > Metazoa > Mollusca > Cephalopoda > Octopoda > Octopodidae > Octopus > Octopus bimaculoides. The sequence goes on from NC_142928.1 coordinate 43,642,592, forward strand.
GTTGCACAAGATATCCTTGATTGTATAGAAAATGCTAAAAACTTTTTGAAAACATTGTGCAGGCTTCTGGGCAGGTATAGCCAAGCTTTTGGCAATATTTGATGCAAATTCTCTTCTCAACTTTCTCTTTCATGGTCAGTGAGATGATCACATGCTACACACGTTCCTTCCAAGCACTGCTGTAAATGGTGAAAGTGAGCAAGAACATTAAAACTTAGAGCGCATGCACAGCAGAGTTCAAGGTCAAACTGTGCCAAGCTGCTTTACTCTGTATTCTTTAGCTTCATTACTATGGCAACAGTCCGATACTTATTAATCAGATCACAACACACATACACACACATGCACACATGCATATATATATTTATATATACATATATGTGTGTATGTGTGTGTGTTTTGTGTGTGTGTGTGTGTGTGTATGTGTGCATATGTGTGTGTGCATACGTGTGTGTGTGCATCTTTGTGTCAGAGTTTGTCCCCTACCACTGCTTGACAAC
>NC_142928.1:43648091-43650591 GCF_046866305.1 Octopus bimaculoides
CCTGTTTCCTTTTTGAGTCACAAAGCACAGTTCATTGGGCCCTTGTCCACAAGTTATCACAAAGATTTATTGATAAATTTATTTTTTATGTGCTTTCAATTGTAGCAAGACATGTTTTATATTAAGAAGGAGAATGTGGATGAGCTATATACAAGCTTAATCCATAACATACAAAACTCATACTGGATTTTTGTATATGTGTGCATTAACTTAGAAACAGTTTCAAATCACTCCTCACCTGGACATTTCTATTAAGTTGATGTCTTCAATATATGCCTCATCATCCAAGAACTCAATAGAGTATTTGATTCTTGTTGCAGTGGGAGAATCAGTCAAGTGTTCTAGGACTGATTTTTCTTCTAGATGAAATATGGTTTTGAGGCCATCATAAGGATTGGATGTCAATTTAGTGTTACATTTCTCTTAAAATATTTTTTATTAAATTCATTTCTTGCTTAATGCTGTATGTTCTCCTCCCTCCACTCCATCACTCCATCAACAATTTATGGAGAATGCTCTAAATAACTATATATGAAATGGATGTTTGATGTTATATTGCAGCATTGAGCATAAATAACAATGATCAAAATTTTCATAACGTCTGTGTAATTCTTAGATTTAATATTGTGTAAGATGTTTGAGGCAAATCCACTTAATGCATTCCTTTTAACTATTTTCATTGTATATATGTTGACTAATCTGAAAGCCATTAAAGTTTACAGATTTCAGTTTTTCATCAGTTAAAGTAGGAAATTTCAGGAAAAAATGTATTTGAAACAGTTGCCATTTGTATCCAAAACTGTCTCATCAGAGCAAGTTATATATAAAATGGCAGTAATAAGATTTTATTTGGATAAGTTAAAAGCTTAATTTGACTATTTCTCGGTTTACTTAAATTCTTTTCTTATTAGTCATTTCTATATTACCTAGTGCTCCTAGATTGCTTAACTGCTACACAAAAATTTAAAGCCAAAATTGTGACAAGGTGTCTTCCTGACAAGCTGATTACATAACAATAAACATGTGACAAGGTAATTACACAACAATAAACACAGTACTTTAAAATATCACATAATAACCAAAACTTGCTGATTATGTATTTGAATTTAATCATTATTATTTTTACAGTTTCTCAACAAGAATAAAAAGAAATAACTGATATTTTGATATTTTAATAACTTTTAATAGACATACACAATAACAAATAGAAATTGATGAAAATTGCATTGATGAAAATTTATTCACTTCTCCAAAAGAAGACATTTTTCAGACTGATGTTTGAATTGTTCATAAGCAATCTTTATTCACTTGATTCATATTGACAAATGACAGTATTCAAAATATGTCTTTTCACATTGAAAACTAATCCAGTCACTAATTTGAAAACATTTTAACAAAAGTTTTTCCTTTGTTTCTGTAAAAGACAAATTTTCTGAAGTTAATTATGAGCTCTGTCAAAGAAAATAGATTAGTTTATGGTTATGTAAGTAATTTTTATGCTTATGATCAGATCTTATATCAACACCAACCAGTTCTTTATTATTTACATTCTCTTTTTCAGGAAGTCTTATGATGTACATCCTGTTTTTGAAAAAGCTAAGTTATAGATTCACAAAGTATTTAAATCGGCTGCAACATTTTCTCTCAGTACAAAAACTGAGTATATGAATTTGCATAAGGAGCTCAATGCTCTTTGGTAATATGGCATGGATGAGACCTACTGTGGTTTGCAAGAGATAAATTGAATATGGTCTGCTAGGAGTAAAACAGTAGTTTACGTATAAGGCTGAGCAGAAACATATGTTGATATGCTAAGAATGACAAGGAAGTCACAAGAAGAATTTTGAAGACAGATCTCAAATTGTTGAGTCTTGTATAATAGATAAAAACAAGCTCGTGACAAGGAAAACGTATTCTACTACAGTCCTAAGCAACTCGTGCTACATATAAATGCTGTTTCTGCATCTGATAGCAATAATATTGACAAATTATGTGGATTGGTTAAAATTAGAGGAGATAGTTTATCAAAGTGAAAGTTGATGAATTTTATCACCAAACTAAAAACAAAAATTCTAGAAGTTATTCCTCATTTTGGAAAACAGACACAGCACAAATGAAATTATACAGCCGCAGTGTTTTTCTTCCCTTTTTTACATAGACATAAGCAGCATAAGTTGATACTTTTATAAATTGCCAGTTTTCACAGAGTCGTACTCAAGCCTATTTATATAGTCAAATAAATAGGAAGAAAATATCATTTGTAATAGAATTCTAGTGGACTGAATGTCCCTTTCCAGGACGACACAAATGTGTATTTCTCACGTCTAGATAAAGTTATAGAATGTAGAGACCTAAATGTAATTACATTGAAACACCTGCAATAATTCAAACTCACAACATCTGAAGAAAAAGATTACTAGTTTCTCCTTTTAACTACTTCATCACAGCTTAGCAAGAAGTTTTCACGAGTTTTTCAAAGACATATTAATGGCAAAATAGA
>NC_142928.1:43653091-43668091 GCF_046866305.1 Octopus bimaculoides
AATAAGCATGTATGTATTTATGTTTGCATTCACTTAATTTCTACTGATTCACCAATAAGTGATAAATTACTGAACTTTGTAAAGCAAATGTAAAGTAACTGAAATTCTCATAAATGGCTGTATTCCAAATCGACATACTCACTCTTGCAGCTGGTAATTTGAAATTTTTTTAATTGAGCTATCTATTACTTAAAAGTTCTTTAATATAAAATATGAAAGCTATCAACAGAGCTCTTATCATGATCATCATCATCATCATCGTTGTCATCGTCGTCATCATCGTCATCGTTGTCATGATCATCATCATCATCATCATCACTGTCATCATTGTCATCATCATCACCATCATCGGCGGCGTCACCACCATCATCATCATCATCATCTTCATCATCATCATCATTATCATCATCCCTTTAAAGTCCATTGATGATTTTGATGATGGTATGTTCTCTTGATAGCTTTTGCATTTTATTTCCAAATTTTTTTAAGTAACAGACAACTCAATAAAAAAAAAAATTGGTTTACCAGCTGCAAGTATTGGTATGTGGAATTTGGAGCACATACCCTTACAGTATGTTTTTCTTCTTTCTTTTTTTTTTTTTGAGAGAGAGAGAGAGTGATATTTGTAAAAACGACTCTTTCAAACTAATATTTTTGCAGTTTATTTCTGGTTTTTGGAGGAATACTCCAAATGTTTTTCTTTTAAATTATCACTATCATCATTATCATAATCATTGTTTAACACCCATTTTGCATGCAGGTACAGGTTGGACAGTTTGACAGAAGCTGGGCAGCTGGAGAGCTAATTAGGCTCCAATTGTCTGTTTTGGTATGATTTCTGTAGATAGATGGTCTTCCTAATGCTGACCACTTTACAAAATGTGTTGGGTGCTTTTCGTGTACCACCGACATGGGTGCATTTACATTGCACCAGCATGAGTGCATGTTATGCCACATTGGCACCTGCAAGACAAAGACCTCTCAGCTGTGAGAGGGAGTGAGGGCATAGCCATAAAAACATACTGCTTTTAAATTGCATATAAGGGCAACCATCTTACATATATTCTTTGGTGAAAGTGCATTGTTATTTAAGTAATATTTTAAGAACAAATTTTTTGATAACACTTCGAAACCAGTGTCTTTTAAACTTTACAAACTTGGTTGAAATTTTAGGGGGCTGCTACTTACTCAAAAGATGCTTAAGTCTATGCATACAAGATGCTAATAATTCAGTTCTTTTGTTCAAACCACTACTGTTTTTAAACAAAATTCTTAATTTTTCACTCAAGTGAAGGCAATTTGACTTGAAACTACCATTCCAGTATTGTTGTAGCTTATAAACATTTGATCAGGTAATTTTGGATTCGTTAGAACTTGTCTCACTTAAAAAAATCATATAAACTTCAGCAAAGTGACAGCATATTTTTTTATTAGGACTGACAGATCACTGCATATAAAATTAATTTTTGAATGTGAATTCAATTGTCCCAATATATATATTTAAGGTTTATCTCAGTTGTTTGTTTTTAATCTAACACTGTCTACTACCAAATTTACTGAACAGTTATCGTCTAGTGGGCAATTTTCATGAATCTAAAGTTGCATGATTGGTGTTGTTCAGTTGTTTGACTATCTTCTTCATTCAACCTTGCAGCATTATAATCTCTAATATAACAAATCAAAATTCTTACTAGCTGAATAACTAACCTTAGTCCAGTTCCTATTGAATATCTAACTATATTTATATCACAAAAATAGTAATTTATTAAATTAAGAAATTTCCTAGCTATATTATTTATCACTGCTATATTAAATAAGGGGTTGTTCCATAAAATATTCACTTCACTGTTTCTCTTCTTTAATATGCTTTCAATACTTTTTGTGTATTCAATCTTAAGAGAAAGCTTACTCTTCTGGGCACTTTACTATAAAACCCAACTATAGCGATAAAAGCATTGTCATTAGAAATCCTTAACATTTCTAACTAAGCTCCACAAGATACTGGGTGGGTAATTTGATTATTTACAAGGTGGTATCAAAATGTCCCCAGTTCTATAATGTGCCAACACAGTGTAGCTCATGGTTGTATGCACAATGAGAGCTAGCAGTTATCTTCATGAGGCAGTGTGCTGCGTGATATCACAGTGTTTACTTCTCAAGTTACGAAATTTGTGTCTTTGTAAATTTTAACAGGTGAAACCATGGTACTTAGGTTAATCGTTTTTTTATTTAGTATTTTTTCATTTGTCTTGCCCTTTTACAGACTGTTGTGTCACTAAACTTTTACTGAGAACATATTTTTCATGGTTAGATAATTCGGCATCTATTTCTAGCATATAGGAGTCCACTTTTGCTGGTCATTCCTCTTATTTTTGTATATATATATATATATATTTATGTGTGAGTAAAAATAAATACAAAAAAAAAGGGTCTTGTATGATCGTGTATAGAGGAATATATTATTTTATTTAAAAGAGTTCCAACTCTGTCTGTTTTTATGTTTTTTATTTATATTCTTGTAAAATTTATGTGGGATATAGAATATGGAATATATAATATATAATATAAAAAAAGATGGATGGTACAATGAAATGAAGTATTACAGTCTGTCATACCGGCCATGATGAAATACCACAAGGTATAGAAAATACGTATTCGCCTTTATATATTTATATATTTAATCCTTTATTGGACACTCAATATTTCATATATTCAATAAGACATATTCCATATATTCAATGACATTCAATACTTCATTTCATTGTACCATCCATCTTTTTTTTTATTATATATTATATATTCCATATTCTATATCCCACATAAATTTTACAAGAATATAAATAAAAAACATAAAAAACAGACAGAGTTGGAACTCTTTTAAATAAAATAATATATATATATTATTTAGTAAAGGGGCTTGTAATGATTCCTAGGAGGTTTGATGGCTGAACTGAGATCTCTATTAACAAAGTAAAGAGACCTAACAATGATAATATAAAATGGAATAATAAACATGTGAACCCTCTAGGGGCAATGAATATAGTCGACATATAGGGGATAATAGATAATAAATTAATAGATAAATAAATGAATAAATAAACAAATAAATTAAATAAATTAATCTAGTGGAAATTCACAGGAGAGCAATAAAAATAGAAAATTAAGGAGTTACCTCCTTATAATAACGGAAAAATAGTGGACTGTAACGGGATTTTAATAATTTAATAATTTAATAATTTAATATGATCGTTATGTATGTGTTTTTTCGTGTTTTGTTCCAATGGTAGCCATTCCTGAAGAAGTGCCAAATGTCGAAATCCAATGGACCAGTCACTGGATAAGTTTGGCACAGAAATGTTGACATAGAGTGGTAAATAAATCGATCTTGGATATATCGAGTTTGAAGTTTCTATCTCTTTTAAATATACAAATCTAAAAGTTAAAAACCTTGAAATATAAATATAAACTGTGAGAACGACCCTTAGGGAATCTAGTTAAGGATCCCCTAAGGTAAGTTCTTATGCTATATTGGTAACGGTTGCTACATCCTCTGGGAAATTATATGTATATATATATATATATATATATATATATATATATATATATATATATATATATATATATATATATATATATATATATATATATATATATACACATATACATATACATATACATATATAATGTGTGTGTATGTATGTGTATACATATGTGTGTTTTAGATTCCTAGTCCCAACATCACCTGATAGTTTCCAATGCACATCTCTGTTGTACAAACAGTGTACTTCATTTGCAATTTTTCTTGAAAATATGTCAGGCCATGAGTAAATATCACCTTACTTGGAAACTGGTGAATGTTTCAATGAATTCTGTCTGACTCAAGAAAGCATGCAAGAATGGTTGTTAAACTATGATGAGGATGATGATGGTGATGATGATGATAGTGGTGGTGGGGGTGGTGATCATGATGATAAGGATGATGATGATTCTTCGGTATATCAGTTTTTGAATAATAGATTAGCTAAAACATACTGCAGCAGAAATTTATTTTTAGAACTTGGTGAATATATTTACAATTTTTTAAAAGCACTGTATTTTCTGTAGATTTTTACTACACAGACTGAAAAATGTCTACAGTTGATACATAGACCAAATGTATATACGAGTACATATATATATATATATATATATATATATATATATATATATATATATATATATATATATATATATATATCTAAATGTATGTGCGTGTGTATCTGTGTGCACGAGTGTGTATGTATAAATATATACATATAAACATATATTTACACACACATATATATACACACATACTCACACACATATATATACACATATATATAAATATATATATATACATATATACATAAATGCCCACACACAATCACATGCGTATATATTTATACACACACAACACACACTAACACACACACACATAAACACACATGCACATAACATTATCTTTCTACGATCTTCATTTTCATTTTTAAAACTTGAAATTTTTTTGTACCTATGCTAAACATAAATGCATACACACACACGTGGATCTCAAAAAGGCAGAGCTTAAAAGTAAAAAAGAAAAATCCTGCTTTTAATATATACCTTACATATTGATGTAGTTATTCTTACTTTTTAATAATCTTTAAACATCCTGAATAAATCTTGAGGCTGTATTTCATTTTGTTTACATTTAGTAACAAAGCCAAGAGATTACACATGTAAGTATGAAAGTATGTATATATGTATGTATATGTGAAGCCATGAATGTTCTTACATATGTATGCCTCTATCTGTCATATATTTTTTGTTTGTTTCTCTCCCTCTCTCTCTCTGTCCCTCTCTCTCTCTCTCTTCCTCTCACTATATATATACACACACAAGCATATATATATATATATATATATACATACATTCATTCATACATAGATACATACATACATACATACATAAATATCTATCTATCTATATATATATATATATATATAAATATATAAATATATATATATATATATATATATATATATATATATATATATATATATATATATATATATAAAGATGTATACATATATACACATACACACACACACACACCCACACACACACACACACACACACACACACACATATATATATATATATATATATATATATATATATACACATAAAAATCCAAGGCTGTGCATAGTTTTCAGAACATTTATAAAGAGAAAGTTTTACAGCTGTTTCTGGGATATTTTACATCTCTCCATCAGAGACGGTGAGAGAAAATGTTTAAGTAATAGTTATTATAGAGAAGATATGAAATACAGAGTGAAGTGGAGGAATGAAAATAGATGTGAGATACGTAAGGATATATATATATACATACACACACATATGTATATGTATAGTTGGAATTAACAAATAAACAAAAAATGAAGACGATGTGTAAACATATATATGAATACATATATATATATATATATATAGTTATCGCCAAGCCAACATGGCAGTCCCAAAAGCTAGCTAGAGGCGATGGCTTCTTGGAGCTAATTCACGGCAGCTTTCGTCCTAATTTTGGGACTGCCATGTTGGCTTGGCGATAACTATTAATTTCTAGTACCGCTACCGTAGTCTCCTTTAGAGAGACTTAGAAATATTAATAACTCTCTCTCTCTCTCTCTCTCTCTCTCTCTCTCTCTCTCTATATATATATATATATATATATATATATATACACATATACATAAATGTCATCTAACAATGAAAATGAGTGCTCAACATTGCACTGGTGGATGTAATTTCTTTATTTGTGAATTAAGGTATTGGTTTCATGTTAAGAAAAGTAGGAAAACATCCTAGTGTCTTAACAATTTTTCAAGTCAATGACATGGAGAAAGATTTTCACCTTCATTTTGGAAAACACAGTCTCATTTTGTTCACGGGAGTTCTCGTAAATTGAACTAGTGAATCAAGGGACATTACTTTTGGGTGTATATATACATACACACACACACACACGCACACACACACACACGCACACACGCGCACACACACACACACACATACACACACGCACCCTGAGCGAGAGTCCTTTTGTTGTCAACAGAAGTATTAGCTCTCTGAACTTCCTCCAGCTTATTCGTATTCTAGCAACAACACTTTCAGAACATGTTCCACCTTTGCTAATTTGATCACCTACATAACACAAACTATCTACAACCTCAAGGAGAGCCTTCTGAGCATTTGAAAGAGTCTAATTCTTATGTTTCCTTAGTGCTTATTGCTATTGCACATCTGCCACATATAAAGACAACTTTCTCCATTAACCTACCTGTGATTCCACTGCACTTCATATGTGTCCATATATATGCACACAGACACAGACACAGACACACACACACACACACACACACACACACATACACGCACGCACGTACGCACGCACACAGACACACACACAGAGACACACACATACACACACATGCATACACACGCACATTTTTATGTGTATATATGTATAACAAAAACTAAAGTCTTAGTAAGTAGGAAGACAGACAAATCACAAATCCCTTCGGGTAGATGACCCAGCTCGATCTATAGAAAAGGTGTAGTAGGTAGAAACTCCATAAGATGTACCCAGTGCAAGCTATGGACACATAAGAGGTGCAGCAATATCAAAGGAAGGTTAACTGGGAAAATAGATTTTTGTGTGGCACATGCTCAGGGGCAATAAACACCAAAGATGTACAGAAAACAGATTCTGTTACATGCCAGGAGAAAAAACTGGAAGCAGTTGACAGCTTCTGTTACCTAGGTGACCAAGTAGTGGGAGTGGATGTTCTATGAGCATAATTGCTATAATAAGAATAGCCTGGGCAAAGTTCAGAGAGCTCCTACCTCTGCTGGTAACGAAGGACCTCTTGTTCAGTGTGAATGGTAGACTGTATGACGCATGTGTATGAACTGCCATGTTACATGGTAGTGAAAGATGGGCTGTGACTGCTGAGGACATGCTTAGGTTTGAAAGCAATGAAGCGAGTATGCTTTGCTAGATGTGTAATGTCAGTGTGCATATATGAGAGGGTGTAAGTGCCTTGAGAGAAAAGTTGGGTATAAGAAGCATCAGATGTGGTGTTCAAGAGAGATGACCATGCTGGTGTGGTCATTTGTTGTGTATCGATGAGCTGTATGAAGAAGTGCTACATCCTAACAGTTGAGGGAACCTGTGGAAGAGGTAGACCCAGGAACACATGGGATGAGGTGGTGAAGTATGACCTTTGAACATTGGGCCTCACAGAGGCAATGACAAGTGACCAAGACATTTAAAAATATGCTGTGCTTGAGAAGACCCAGCAAGTCAAGTGAGATTGTTGCTGTGGCCAATGCCAGTGTCCCATAACCATCCTGTTTAAAAGTACCCTTCAATTGTTGTGCAATATGTTGTGCTTGAGAAAACCTGTTGATTCAAGTGAAATCTTAGTCGTGGCCAATGCTAGTGCCACCTGACTGGCGCCTGTGCTGGTGACACATAAAAGGCACCATTCAAGCATGGTCAATGCCGGTGCCACCTGACTGGCTCCCCTACCGGTGGAATGTAAAAAGCACCATGCAAACATGGTCGATGTCAGTGCTGCTTGACTGCGCCCCCTCCCATGCCTGTGGTATGTAAAAAGTACCCACTACACTCTTGGAGTGGTTTGCATTAGGAAGGGCATCCAGCTGTAGAAACCTTGCGAAATAGATTGGAGACTGATGCAGCATAGAAAGCGGACATTAAACGATGATGATAATAGAGAGAGAGAATGGGATACATATACATATATAAATGTTCTTGTGAAAATAATCATAAATACTTATAAATTATTTAAGCATAAATATATCAACTCTACGTCCTTGATTTGCACAAATGAATGATGGGGAACTTCCTAACAGACTGCTTTATGATAAATTCATCCAACATTAAACAAGACTGGTTCTGGTCTTACTTTCCCAACTGTTAGGACAGAGAATTTGCTGATATAATAGTTCATAAGGGACTTACCTCGATACTGGAAAGCTAAATTAGTATATAGTGTTTTAGACTACTAGTATTAATTGTACAATATATATATTTGTGAAAAACAGCATGATTCAGATTTACTAAATTAAATCAAACATATTAAAAAGCTTTTGCTGTGAAACTAACCATATATAATTATATGATTATGACCACAGTGATATAAATTAATTAAGTATAAGAATGTAAATACATGCCAGTTAATTGACATTAATCACAAACTAGGAGATATGGTGAAGAACTTCATTATAGAAAATGGTGTCTAGAATGCAAGGCCATCAATCACAAGTTTACACTTAACTCACAAACAGCAAATCTCAGTTTGAAAGGCCACATATCAAAACCATATAAACTAACTCCCAGGATATCTACAGTCATTTTGGGAAGGGCTCTGGAATGCAAGTAACACAACTATGATGTACTTTGGTTAGATGAGATATGCTGCCATTACAGTGAAAGCATCTCTCCAAAAACTTAGAATATCAACAATAAGACTCTCCAGACAAATGTCACAAAATTATCGAATGGAAAATCATCAAGAAGAGACCTGGTAATGAGATATTGGTTTAGAAAGCTCATATTCTACAGAGCAGCCCCCGTTCACCTGACAAGGACACTAAGATTGATAAGCCAGACTGGTTGGCAATTGCAGATACAACTACCACTGGTAACTAAAATATACTTATGACTAAAAACTACAGGTCCACAGTGTCACTGAGTGTAATATATGAATTATATACAAGTATCCTGAATGTATTCTTCTAGGATCACTGTGAAATACATTGTGGTACTTACCAAGTCCCAATCAATTCAATTTGTGCGTGTGTGCGTGAAACAGAGAGAGAGAAGGGGGTGCATGTGTCTGTGCTCGTGTGTGCGTGTGTGTGTGTGTGTGCATCTCAAAATACACACACTCACAAACATATACAAATAAATATATATATTCATATACTGTTCTATTTTTTCAGTGCATATTTTAAATTCCATTTGGGAAATGATTAAAATAAGTAAACCAAAATAAGACAAATAAATAAATATATCATATTAGAATTATTATATTATCTCTATATAAATGTTTACAATGTGAAATTACTTGAACAACTCCAAATTATTTATTTATTCTAAAAGGTTTTGTCATATTTTTCTAAATATATGTGTATCTATTATTTAAAATAATTAGCTTGCTTATCTTGTTCATTGAAACATTTTTGCTTTTTTCTCTTTCTTTCTCACAATGACAATTTTTCCTCTCTTCTTTTCTTTTTAGCTCTCTCACTTCTCCCATAAACATAGACATTCATTCTCCCTGGGCAATCCTCTACCATTCCATCCGAGAATATGCCTAGATACCATCTCTCTCATTCTTCCTTGCTCTTTCTCTCTCTCTCTCTCTTACTCTCTCTCTCTCTCTTACTCTCACTATCGCTCTCTCTCTCTCTCTCTCTCTCTCTCTCTCTTACTCTCACTATCACTCTCTCTCCTTCGATTGAAGTAACTATGCATCTCCCCCTCAAGCAAGACACCTGTTTCTGTCCCTCTGTCATATTCTAACTTCTAATTACCTGGCATTCTTCCACCTCCCTCACCACTACTATCCCTAACAGGTGAGGCATTTTTGTCTTGCGAGATATTTGGTCACCTCATTGGTGCTCGTGCTGTGTAAAAAGCACCCAGTGCACTTTGTAAAGTGCTTGGCATTAGGAAGAGAATCCAACTGTAAAACCATACCTAAGCAGAACCTGCTGGTTGTGGTGCAATGCAAAAAGCACCCACACCACTTTGTAAAGTGACTGGTATGAGGAAGAGCATCTGGCTGTAAAAACCATACCAAAGCAAAGAGTAGAGCTTGGCACAGTCTTCTGGCTTACTACCTCTTGTCAAATTGTCTAACACATGCTGGCATGGAAGACAGATGTTGAATGATGTTGATGAGGATGATATATATATGTACATATATACAGAAATATATCTTGTTTTTTTGAAAGTTTCATCAGGCACACACTATGGTGGCATGAAACTTCAGCTGTGAAACAAATTCTCAGCTTTAGGTTTAAAAAAATGACTATACATACATACATGTATATACACACACGCATGCACGCACACACGCACGCACACACACACACACACACACACACACACACACACACACATCTAAAGATAATATTTCTCTTCCACTTAAAGTGGATGTTGTGTTAGAACACAGAATACTGCCTTATTTACTTTGAGAAATCTTCTCATATGAACTTGTGGTGCATATCAGCACTTATGTTTGTATCTCTGACAGGCATTCATCATCTGCTGTGGCTCAGAACTGCCAGATCACACCTTTTCCCCTTTCCTTAGGTTTCTCAATGACAGACATCTTTTTAGATAGAGCTGTAAAATACTATGAGAGAACCTCTCATGGTGAATAGCACGGTACTCACTTTTCTAACACAATATCCATTTTTTGTAGGAGTGTGCAAGTGGCACATAAAAAAACGTCATTTGAGCGTGGCCGTCGCCAGTACCGCCTGACTGGCCCTCGTGCCTGTGGCACATAAAAGCACCCACTACACTCTTAGAGTGGATGGCATTAGGAAGGGCAATCCAGCTGTAGAAACTCTGCCAGATCAGATTGGAGCCTGGTGCAGCCATCTGGCTCACCAGTCCTCAGTCAAACCGTCCAACCCATGCCAGCATGGAAAGTGGACGTTAAACGATGATAATGGTTATGATGAGGATGATAAACCTTACCATTTTCTATTAATACTGCTTCTGTCAGTATATATATAAATATATATCATCATTATATGGTGTTGTTGGCATTTGGAAGGGTATCCAGCCATAGAATCCAAGTCAAAACAGACAATGGAGTCTGGTGCAGACCCTGGCCTTGCCAGTTCCTATCAAGCCATCCAACCCATGCCACTGTGGAAAATGGACATTAACTGTTGATGAGGATGATAATCATCATCATCATCATCATCATCATCATCATCATCATCATCATTATCAACATTAAACATCTGTCTTTCATGATAGTTTGAGTTGGACAGTTTGACAGGATCCAATGAGCCAGAGGATTGCATTGAGGTCTAATATATGCTTAGGCAAGTTTTCACAAGTCCTTAGCTTCAGTGGCTGCTGTGGCTTTCAACTGGTCGATCACCACCTTTTTTCTCCTAATTTGGCCTCATCTGTTCCCCAGCATCAAAAAACACTTAGCTGGAAACACACCAGTATCACAGTGGTGATGACATCATATCCGCTGCTGATAACCTTTTTGAAAAGCTTCTTCACCAATGGGATCCAAGCTTTGCAACACCGGTGGAAGAAGTTTGTGGACTACAAGGGTGACCATGATGAAAAATCATCCTCATTTGGTTGCATTCCACGACAGTCTCTTCATCAGGCTATGGATATTGTAACTGAATCTCATATAGACATAAGTGTGTATCTACTTCTTTCTATATGTATTTATATATTTTATCTTTTACTTGTTTCAGTCATTATACTGCAGTAATGTGTTCTTAAATGTAACATACTTTTAACATATGTTTTCTTATCCCACACTTGGAAGCCATCCAGCACATCACACATTTTACCACAACCCCAAGCACTCCGCTTCTCTCATCCTTTTCTTTTTTTATCAATCACTCACTTCTCTGCTGCCTGAAATTGCCCTTTCATCTGTCGTGTTCCACAAAAGGAACAGAGTAATATAGAGTGGTGAGTATCATTTTTCTTCTTGTAGAATGCAAGGCAACCTCATTGGTCCTGGTGTCATGATAAAATTCATCCCGTACATAATTTAAAGTGGCTGAGAAATTAGCAAACACATTGTGATGCTAGGAGAACCCTTTAGTCATATTTTGTTGAGGACATAACAAATTATCTAGAATTTGTGCCATAATAAAAGGCACCTAGTACATTCAGCCTTGATTTGTTTCAGGAAGGGCACCTAGCTGTAACGACCCATACCAAAAGGAAATGAATGTGGCCACACATAAAAGAACGGTAACTGTAACAAAGAATTCACATTCACTCAAACCATGCCATATATAAAGCAGATGTAGAGTGATTGATGATAATACATAATACAAATATATATGAATATTCTACTATTCCCTTCCTCCTGGAACAGAATATGAATGCAGACGCAGCATTCCAAACAATGGGGCTATAGACTGAATAGTTTTGGAGATATTAGAAGTGAATTCAATAGAGAAGGAGTTGATATGATAAGAAAAGTGGCCTTCTTTTGGTTGGAACAAACTGTTGTATGTTCCTTAAGATCAGTTCAAAATCCTTGCAAAGATGGGAAGAACCAGTGGCTTTGTTGGTTTGAAGTGGCCAAATATATCTTCACATTTGGTGTGTGTGAAGACCTGGAGGGGTTGAGAGGTGATCGAATTGGTGGAGATTTGCAAAGTGTGTGTTGCATGGAGTTGGTTTGTGGGGTGGAGGTAAAGAAGTTTCAGGAAAGTTAGTTGAGATCTTTTTAGTGAAGTGTCAAATAGAACAGCTACAGTTTACAAAGTAGGATAGCTTGAGCATGGTAAATTACAAAAAAGAAAAAGAAAGAAGAAAACTTATCAAAATGATTAGTAAAACAGAAATAAGTCATTACAAAATTCAAAACTGTTGTAAAATACAGGCAAAATAAATAACTATTGATAGAGTTTAAATTAGAACATCAAATTTGCCCCCTTGACAACAGAAAGAATTAGTTCAGAAACAGCAGCGCACACCATCTGTTTGATGGTAGAGTCTCCAAACAAAAATTTTGAAGCAGTTATAAAGCAGCTGTGATTTGAAATTTAAAACAGATTTCTTTTGATACAGAATGAAATATTTTCCCTTCAAATACAATGGACTTTTGACTGAATTGTAGTGAAAGCAAATTACTGTAAGGATTCAGTTTTTCTAAAATGATCCAGAATATCTTGAAGGTAGCAGAACCAAATTCCTTCAAAAGCAAGCCTATTTTGACAAGCACAACATTGACCTAGCTTTCAAATATTTGAATTAATATACTTTTGCAAGTAGAACCGTCTTTCAAAATAATTTTCTGTTACTGCAGCTTAGGTTTTGTACACTGGGTGGCCATAAATTTGTGCTTTTACTTTTTAAGCTATCTCATTGGCCAAATGATTTCTATTAAGTGAGCAATTATTGGCATCAGTTCGGTTACAGCTTGAACATTTCTTATTCCTATTCACCTCTAAGATTTCTATTTTCATTGAGCTGTTTAACTGATGAGGTGAAGTTTTTGCAAGAAGAATGTCAAAAACAGAGATACATACATACACACAAACACATACACAGACACACACAGACACACATAGACACACACACACACACTTATTCTTTAATATTAAGTATGTAATAATGATGATGATGATGATAATAATAATAATAATAATAATAATATACAGACAGTCTTTAAGAATGTTACATTCGCTTTTCACACTCAAACTTTTGACAGTCAGTGGAGTACAACATTTGAATAGATGATTGTAGAGGACTGTCTGTACACACACACACACACACACACACACACACACACACACACACACACACAATTAGCATCTTTACAAGGTGGCAAGATGGCAGAATTATTAGAGCATTGGATAGAATGCCTTGCAGTAACCATTCTGTCTCTTTCTAGTCTGAATCCAAATCCCACCACAGTTAACTGGGTTTATTGAATAAATTAACAGTTCAGTACTAGTGTTTGTTCTCTTTCCTTCTCCCTCTCTCTGTTTCTCACACACTTCCTTCTCTCTCTCTCTCTCTCTCTCTCTCTCTCTCTCTCTGTATATCTTTATTTTTTTACTTTTACCTGAAATTAAAATCTCCAAAATTATCACATTGTCACACTATTTTGGCTTGAGAATTGCCTTAAAAGTACACATGTCTATGAAATACTCAGCCATTTCTTCATTAATTTTTTTTCAAGAGTAGTAACTCATTTCATCAGACAAGTGAATGCTCATCACTGAAACTGACGAAGCATCTCTCTTCATCGGTATTGCTAACTTTGTGTAAATCACATTTTTACCAATTCTAATGGCTTACAGACATTGAATGCAAGTTTGTGGCAATCTCTAGTGTGTTTGAAAGTTGTTCAGTTAGAAGAACACAGAGAAATATATTATTCTGAATGTAAGATTTATTCAGTCGTTTTTATAATTGTCTGAATGATTCATCTGCATGCTGTAGAATCATTGTTTGCCTATCTTTGCTGATGTTTTGTTGTCTTGTGCGTAAAGTATGTGGCATCTTTGCCTTTGTTCAGCTCTAAAGAAAAGATGAAATGCGTAGTATATGTGTGTAACATAATACCAGAATCTTTATGTGAGAAATAAAAATAAAGAAGGAAAATTCATTGAAAAGAAGATGAGCACATATTGTAGACGAGACAAAGAATAACAATAGACTAAAAAAAATTAAAGAAAAATATCCCCCAAACAAGATGTTTTTTATTGATGATGAAAAATCTACATCTATTATGTTTTTGCATCATTTATATTTTACTTCTGTTGACACCATGAAGTGTGTGAAATGGTGTTTATGATTTATAAATATATTTTTTTATTATTTTTATATAATTTTATATTCATATAAAATTATGTAATTCATTTTTTATATTTTATTTTGTAATATCATTATATAATATTAAGTATATAACAACCACAGCAACAACAACAATAATAATAATAATAATAATAATAATAATAATAATAATAATAATAATAATAATGATAATAATTTTCAGACAGACTTCAAGATTCTTACATTCGATTTTTCACACTCCTCGAACTTTTCAAAGTCAGTGGAGTACAAAATTTGAATAGATGAGTGTTGAGGACTGCCTGTATACACTCACACGTACATACACTACTATTCCATTGTACACAGACACAGGACAAACAGATAAAAAATTAAAC